>NC_079541.1:9413605-9671105 GCF_003711565.1 Takifugu flavidus | reverse complement strand
ACAAGTCCTCTGCTCCCCATGGACTATGAAGACTTTGTTCGTGGTTGTAACCTGGGAGTGTTCCCCTCCTATTACGAGCCGTGGGGATATACACCTGGTAACCTTGTGCCGTCTGTCTGTCTGTCCGTCCGTCTGTCCATCCAACCATCTGTCCCCACTGAGCTGTTCTGTCTTACCCCAGCTGAGTGCACGGTGATGGGAATTCCCAGTGTCACCACCAACCTTTCTGGTTTTGGCTGCTTCATGGAGGAGCATGTCTCAGACCCCGCAGCCTACGGTAAGGAGGTGCACGCACACATGCGCTCACACACACGGTCCTCACCTGCTGCCTCTTTCAGGGATTTACATCGTGGACCGTCGCTTCCGCTCCGCAGAGGAGTCGTGCAACCAGCTGACTCAGTTCATGTTTACCTTCTGCCAGCAGTCCCGCCGCCAGCGCATTATTCAGCGCAACAGGACCGAGAGGCTCTCCGACCTGCTGGACTGGAGATACCTGGGAACGGTCAGTGGTGGAGAACCCAGTGCAGCCAGTTTGCTCTGCTGGATATCTTGTGGTGCTGCTTGATGATGAACATCTCTGGCTCTGTAATTTGCAGTTCTACATGCACGCTCGACATCTGGCACTGAGCAGGGCATTCCCAGACAAGTTCAAGATGGAGCAAGTGGCTCCTCTGAAGGTGAGGCAACTGAAAATGAGCTCGATTGGGATAATAATCTCCAACACAATGGAGGTAAAAACCAGAGAGAGAAGAAAAAAACTGACAATAGGAGAAGCTGCAAATGCCCACACACACACACACACACACACACTCTCTCACACACGCACATGCTCTCTCTCTCTCTCACACACACACACACACAAACACACAGAGTTGTTTTCCTTCCTGATAACAATGCAAACTGATTTTTGGTGTCAGGAAGGCATCTGGCATCAAGGTACTTGGCCAGTGTGACAGATAATAATAACGTGTGGTCTGGGTGGACAGATGTGAGACATGTGTCCTCACCTGCACGAGGACAAATGTCTTACTTGTCTCAGATTCCCACTGACAGTTGCAAACAGCTGCATTTGGTCCGTGGGTCAGCCTTTAATTGACAGGCTAACATTTGGATGATTGATAGGACCCCCGCAGCCCACCCTCACGCTGTTAATGTTTCAGTGTTCATACAGCGTGAAGTCACTGTCTTTCTGAACAATGTGCACGTTTGGATCCCCCTGTTGCAATTAATGCACGGAACCCTCCAGAACCAGATAATAAACCAGATAATGAACATAGTGTATGCGGCCATTTAATAGACTGTAACTAAAAAGGATGAAATGCTGTGTGTGTGAGACTGTGTGTGTGTGTGTGTGCGTGTGTGTGTGTGTGTGTTTGTGAGTGAGATTGTGTGTTAGATTGTGTGCGTGTGTGTGTGAGCGTGCTGCATATTCACACACACTTGTCTAACAGTGTGGTGTCTCTGCTGTAGACAGAGGGCTTCCGCTACCCTCGGCCCTATTCGGTGCCCCCCTCCCCTTCTGCCTCCCTCCACTCCACCCCCCACCATAGTGATGTGGAGGATGATGATGATGACGATGATGGTGAGCCCTACAACGAGGAGGAAGAGGCTGAAAGAGACCGACTAAACATTAAGGCTCCCTTTGTTCTCGGTGCTGTTCCAGAGGGCAAGAAGAAGCAACCAGGAGAGTCTGGAAACTAAAGAGGGTGGATCACGTGACCTGCTGGAGGTCTGCAGGAAACAGTCCCAGCCACCACACACTCACACACACAGACACACACGCGCACACACGCATGACCGGCCTTCCCACCTGGTGACCGTCTGGACTCTCGATCTTCTCACCCTCATCTTTACGTTATTGTTCCACAAAGACAGAAACACTCTTCTTTGGTCGCTGAGAGTTTATTATATTTGCTGTTGAGCATCCTTGCCTTGGATTTATAATCAACAACATCATGAAGTGAAAGTTGGACGAATGATTTGGTCCTGATTGAAGCTCAGTGTTGAGCAAATGAGACGTAATAAGTCAAACCTGATGCCTCAGGCCCTCATTCAAAATGTCAAGATTGAAAAGATTTTTTAAAAAAAGGCAGTTTGTCAACAGTTTTCTATGGGATTTGGTTAAGGACACAAATGTTTTGATTTGACATCCAAGATTAGGTGCATTCATATTAATGATAACAATAAAACTCATTATTGTTTATTTCTGTCTGCCTTTACTAATGTGTTGAACTAGCTTTGCAGCTAACGTAGCTAACAGGCTCTCCAATAAACACCAGGAAGCATCTCACTGTTCAGATTTTTACCGAAGTTGGTTAAACGTTGTAAAACTGAAACATACAAAATAAATGAAAATTACAACCAAATTGTGCTTCCTATTTGTTATGTTACAAAGGCAGTCCTCCAGGACTGCAGAGAAAACACATCAGATCAAAAGGGTGGGGGATCTTGAATATCTTTCCTGATAAAAAGTAGGTGATGTATTAGTAACAAAATGATGCCACATAATTTGATAGAAATTAGAGGGGTGAAATCAAAGACACCCCAAAAATGAAAGTGAAAAAATGATGCAGCAGAGTGGTCCATTTTGCCACAAATGTCATTGTAGCAACTCAAAATCATTCTAAGTAATTTGTGTGGCTCAAACATGCTTGTACGCATGCCTGACAACGGGTCATTTTGTAGGGCTCTGGCAGTGCTTATCCTGTTCCTCCTTTAGACTGTGCTGGGAGACAGAGCAAACCTTCTTGCAACGGCATGTATTGATGTGCCATCCTGGAGGAGTTGGACTACTTGTGCAACCTCTGTAGCCGTCTCATTGTTGCCCCTCTGATGCACCTGTTGTTTATTTCATTAACCACAACGCAGCAGAAACTGATTAACACCCCCCCTGCTACTTAACTGACCAGATCAATACCCCAGATGTTTGACTGATAGGTTGCTATAGTCTTATTAAAAAATGTTCCTCTAATTTTTTTGAGCAGTGTATTATTGTTGTTGTTGTTCAGAGTGGGTTTTTGTTATGATTTTAATTCTTGTTATTATTATGATAATTGTTGTCATTTCTAGTGGGGGTATAGTGATTGTAATTCTTGTTATTATTTTTTTAATTGTTATTCACAGTAAGGGTATAGTTATGATTGTGATTCTGGTTGCTGTTATTATTATTGTTGTTATTTGTAGTGGGGGTGTGTTGTTGTGATTGTTATTCTTGTTGGTGTGATTGTAGTTCATGTTATTAATGGTGCGGCATAGTTGTGATTGTGGTTGTTGTTGTGCTGATTGTTAGTAGCGTGACTGTGATGGATGATGATGGTGCCAGTAGCTTCCTGCTGCTCCAGGATCAGCTAGAGATGAGCTGGAAACCTTCAGGTTCACATGTTGGCTGTGGAGCTCTTCTAGGACTCTGCTGCTCTACAATGCTGAGGCGGTTGTTGTCAACGGCTGTTATTTCTTATTGCTGTTGTTCTTCATCTACTTAATGTCGTCAGAAAAATGTCCAAGTGAGTAATTCACACACACCGAGTTTGACTTTTATTCCAGCTATTTTTATTAAAACATCACAACAGGCAGAAACACAGCTGGCGGATACTACAACAACAACAACAACATCCCAAAGGCTCAGAAATATTCCCTCTTCCACACTGGCAGCTCCTGCAAATACTCCTCATCTGGGGCTTCATCAGCTGCACACACACACACACACACACACACAACACACACACACACACACACACACACACACACACCACACACACACACACACACACACACACCAAGGAGCCGTTAAGTTGATGTGACAAAAGACACCGAAGTTTCCATGCGGGAGAAAAGCTTTGGATGATGATAATGATGATGGTGAAGATGCTGCTGATGAAGTAATACTTTAAGACACTTGAACACTGATGTCACCTCGTCTGAGCAACAACAGATGCTGTTTTCAGCACAATGCCTTCACAAAGATGAGGAGGGTGAACGTGTGCAGGACAATGAGCAGATGATGAAGCACCATCCTGGGCTCAGGAGCAGTGCGTCCGCCGCTCTCACCATTCTCCCTGGCTTGTTGGAGGAAGTTGAGCAGGATGGAGGCTGCCTGCTCCACACCGAGCTTCTCTGGGCTCTGGCTCCGGGTCTCTGGAGGGGGAAAACAGCGATGAATTCAGGGAGGAGGATCAGGGCTTCTAGTGCCGTTCTTACCCAGGTGTAAGGTGTCGTAGACGTCTCCTTCTTTCCTGTCCTCCGAGATGAACCTCCGTCCCTCTGAGGAGACAGCAGCAGATGAACAGTCTCATCGTCCGCTACTGAGATGACAGTAAAGAGCCTACATACGTGTTCCCTTCAGGTAGAGCATAGCCTGCGGGGTCCAGTTCCTGCGCTGGAAGGAGCCCTTAGAGGGGGAAAGAAAAGTTATCCTGCTGCTGGTCCCAGACCGGCTGTCCTCGTTCCGGTCTGGTCCCAGACTGGGTGTCCTCAGTCTGGTCCCAGAACGACTGTCCTCAGCCCGGTCTCGTCCCAGACCGGCCGTCCTCAGTCTGGTCTGTTTCCGGACCAGCCGTCCTCAGAGGGGACTTACCTTAGGAGCGCTCCATGACTGCGAGATGAAGGTCCCAAAGAGCAGGAGGGTCAGGAGATAGGTTAAGGTGAGGCTCCTCAGATGCTGTGGGAGAAGAGAGCAGCTGTGGATAAAACCGTGCACGCAGGGTACACGTAGGTGGCCACATGCTTGACTTTGACATGAAGAAAATCAAATAAAAGCGTCACCGTACACACAGATCAGACATTACAGAGCAACAGAGCCCTACTTCTAACTCTCGGTGCGTGCATGTGTGTCTGCGGGTGTGAGAAAAATTCAAAGCAACCCTTTTACTCACTGTCATTGTGTCGGAGGTGTCGGAAACGGTGATCAGCACAAAGCTTCAGGACGGTTTTTGGCCCTCAGCCGCGCTCTGCCGCTCTCTATTTATACGTGTGGGGCTGCTGTGCGTGACGCCAGTAGCAATAGGTCACGCCAATTTGATGAAGCGGGGTCGGAGCGGAGCTACGAGGAGTGAAATCAATCAATGCAGCTGCTCCTGTTCCACGGCTGAGCCAACACAATGTCACACATCTACACCTACAGGGGCAGAAGTAGAGCTGAGGAGCAAAGCTGAAGAACTGCAGGAGCAGAGCCGAGGAGCTGCAGGAGCAGATCTGAGGAGCAGAGCCGAGGAGCTGCAGGAGCAGATCTGAGGAGCTGAAGGAGCAGCACTGAGGAGATGCAAGAGCAGAGCTGAGGAGCTGCAGGAGCAGAGCTAAAGAGCTGAGGAGCAGAGCTGAAGAGCTGCAGGAGCAGAGCTGAGGAGCAGAGATGAGGAGCTGAGGAGCACAGTTAAGGAGCTGAGGAAAAGAGCTGAAGAGCTGAGGAGCAGAGCTGAGGAGCTGAGGAGCACAGCAGAGGAGCTGCAGGAGCACAGCTAAAGAGCTGAGGAGCAGAGCTGAAGAACTGCAGGAGCAGAGCCGAGGAGCTGCAGGAGCAGAGCTAAGGAGCTGGGGGGCTGCAGGAGCAGAGCTGAGGAGCAGAGCCTCGGAGCTGCAGGAGTAAATCTGAGGAGCTGAAGGAACAGCGCTGAGGACATGCAAGAGCAGAGCCGAGGAGCTGCAGGAGCAGAGCTAAAGAGCTGAGGAGCAGAGCTGAAGAGCAGAGATGAGGAGCTGAGGAGCACGGCTAAGGAGCTGAGGAGCAGAGCTGAGGAGCTGACGGAGCAGAGCTGAGGAGCTGCAGGAGCACGGCTAAAGAGCTGAGGAGAAGAGCTGAAGGAGCAGCGCTGAAGAGCTGCAGGAGCAGCAGGTCGATACTCTTCTTCTGTGCAGGAATATTTATGTGTGCTGACTGCAGCAGAACCAGAGAGGAGATACAGATTTATTAATCAGTGAGGAGAAACGTGACACTTCGGTAAGAGCTGAATATTTGACACTCAGCAAAAAGCTACAGAAATATGGCTCCTTGTCATCCTGCTGTCTGTGGCCTTTTATGGTATCGAGTTGGTTCAGGGTGACACAGGTGCACCACACACCTGATGATGCTGAAGGTATGACCGTGGCATCCGTGAGGACTTTCAAATGTGTCAAATGAGAGGAAGAAAGAGGAGAAGGAGCCACAGGTATCAGAAAGGGAAGTTGGTCTGTTTATTGAGGGTAAAACCTTGCCACACCCAACAGTTGATGCTGAGCGGTGGACTGAGGTCTTCCTGTTGGACAGTCCAGCAGACGCTGGGGACAAATGGGTACATGCGTCTTTCCTGGACGTTGCGGGAGGACTGAACCAAAGTTCTGACTTAGGTCCCATCAGGACCCTGCATCGGGATCGCTCACAATCGGCCGCCAACATCACCAGGAACTTCTGAGAGTTCCTGGAGGAACCAAAGGCTTCACACATGAACTACCACAGAAAAACGTGACAGAGAACGGAAACGGGGCAGGTGTGAGACGGATCCAGCCAGGAGGAGTTTCAGGGTCCAGAAGAGCCGTAGCGATGGCAACAGGAGAACCAGCTCCGCTTCTGTGGGGGGGCTGCAGGAGTGTTCATCTGAGGAGCCTCATTCTGAAGCACCTTCATGTTGGAGCTGCAGGAGGCTGAGAGCAACATGATGTCACTTCCTGCTGTGAAAAGACGTGAGCAATAACTCGGACCCACAGCAGAAGTTTATATAAAGTCAAGCACTCATATATTTTCATATTTACACTCTGAGAGGACAAAAGGCCCCGAGGGTACAGAGCGGGGCGAACACCGGGGAGGACAGGAGGTTTTAAATAAAAGCAGAGGGAAGATGGCAGCCGGCGCTCCACCCATGCCGAGTCTGGTGTCAGCAGCTCCTCCGCACCATAAGGAGGTCCGCATGGAGCCCGCGTGTCTGTCTTCACCTCTGTCCTTCCTTCAGCGGAGACAGGCGCGACTCCAGGCTGGTGCAGTGGTGAAGTTGGACTGGTAACCAGTGGCACTGCAAGCTGGAAGCTGCTGGCTGGATGCTGCAGCAGGGACGCGGGCGCTGGCGGTCCAGCCGGTTACACCATGGTGTTGCTCTCGCCCACCTTGTCCACATACTGGAGAGAGAGCAGCAGGGTTAGCACTGACCCTCCGGCGCCCCCCATTTCCACCCCCTGACCCCCAACAGGGAGCGGCTGCTTCTCCTGTTCAGGTTCAAGGAGTCCGATTACTGTGCCGCTAAGCTGCAACCTTAGGCAGAGGAATGACACAGCCAATTTCCAGCAAAATGGTTTTCAGATTTGAGCAGAAACTGAACCTCAACTAGGAGCCGTGCGCATCCCAGAACTCATACTGGGCTCTCACTGGGACTTCCTGAACCTGAAGAGGGCTGTTCATAAGGCCAGAAACATGCATTCACACACGCCTGCTGAGCCACTGACCCCCCCACCACAGAGATGGAGAGCATGTCAACATGTGTTACCATTGTAGCCATCCACCCCTACAAGCTCCCTATGCACACATGCACTCTAGACAGCATGCACGTCGGGGGGTGGAGGGGTAGGGGCACCCTGAGGTCGGCTGTCAGAGCCACCCCTCTGCCTGAACTAAGGAGTGGGTTAGTTTTGAGGGTCCTAAAGTTTTGATCTACGGGGGGGGGGGGGGGGGGGGGATTCAGCATGCGGGTGTGTGTCTGTGTGTGTGGGAGGAGGGGGGGGCAGAGCGGCGATGACTGACCACAGGAGCTTATTATCCTCAGAACTTTAGGAAGGCTTCAAATACAAGATAGCACAATAACCATTCCTTCACAAAGCACACAGAAAACAGTCCCACTAGCTGGTGGCTCTGGTCGCACGGGGCGGCTCAGGTGGGGGCCCAGGCCTCATTGTGGGCCGGCCTGGTGCTGCCGGGGGCTCGCTGATACTCACTGAACTGATGAAGGGCAGGTTGAGCAGAGAGCCGAGGACGGGGACTCTTCGGATAAAACCGACAACCACAGGGAAGAAACCCCTGCAGGAGGCACGAGGGGAGATGCACACATGAGGACAGAGGACAAAGATGATGATGATGAAGAAAAAAGATTTGGGATTAAGAAGCGAGAAGAACACAGCACCCTCACCTGAACAAGAGAAAGAATCCGTAAACCTCCAGCACAACGCCAACAATGGGCCACCCGATCAGGACCACACACACGCCCCCCAGGAAGAAACTGGTGGCCTTCATCTTGTGCTTCTGGAAGAAGAAGCGAAACGTCCTCTCCAACCCGATGACAAAGGCCAGTCCAGCCACAAACAGTATCTGCATGGAAGAGAAGACAATGAGCTCCTACAGGAACCAGCCAGGGTCCAGGCTCGTGCAGCCACCAGAGATGATGCTCCTCTGTCCCGCGATGGACGGAGATCATCTCTGGACGGACGGATCCATCAGGTGTAGAAACATCTCAGAGGACGGGTTAAGCTCTGGTTTCAGAGCAAAGGGTCTCTCGAGGTTCTGTGTCATGGTTCTGACCCACCTGCTGCACGGGGTCCCCTTCCAGTCATTCCCTGATAAAGTGATCGACACACTTACGTTTCCAATAGCCAGGAGCGCTTTGTCAAAAAACAGGATCATTCCAAAGAAGAGGAAAAACACGCCGAACCCTGTTAAGCCCATTCCAATCTCTGCAAACCACACAGAAAGACAGCAGCTGAACTCCACCGTGAGGACAAAGATGAACATCGGTGCATGTCAACACGTTCTCAGACTAGTTGTCAGCCAAAACACCATCTTAACAACTTTAATGGCTAGAAATGGCGCGTTAACTTTCAGGAGCACATTTTTGCCTTTCTAACTACAGTTAGCCCGCAGCTCCGGAGGATGCCGGCTTAAACATGGAGGGAGTTCAGGCGCAGGCTTACTCTGAGAGTCGGTCAGGGAAATCATCGTGATTGTCGTCAACCCCCCGCCGTGAAACACAAGCAAAGACGGAACCCAAAGCGGAGAACGGGCTCTTTTCCACGCTTAGTTCGGTGACAGCTGCCACTGCAGCAACAGCCACGTCTTCCGGAAATAAGCGCTCTCGCGATGTTTCTTCCGAGAAAAACCGTCCTGTTTTTTTTACTTTGTAAAATCTTTATTAGCACTGTACAGAAACACATTATTTAATATCAATAAAGTACAATTAAACAGAAAAGTCACTTTATTTTGAGCATGAAACGAGTGCGTTAAAACAGCAAAGTAATGGCAGCAAATGAAGACACAAACCAAAAATCGTTAGATTTTATAGTTAACTTTTTTCAAGAAGAGAAGCTAGTTCACGTTAGCATCAATCAGACCGTATTTTTGTCCTGACAGGACGAACCCAGGGCGAAGTAACCCAGTCACTGTGCCTTCTACCGCCGCTCGCTTCCTCCCGGCTTTTGTCTGCTGCGGTAACCAGGAAGGAATCAGCGGGTGAGCAGCAGCAGCACCACGCCGACGGTCCGAGAACCGCCTTCATTCCCACATACACTCGTTTGGAAGCCAACTGAGCAGGAAAAGACCAGAAAACGGTAAAAGGAGAGAGAGTTTGCGTTAATAGGAGGCGCTGCCCCGCGATGTTCGGGGGCTTTTTAAAGCAGGACAAGAGCGTCATGAATCTGCTAACTTTGTCTCGCAGAGATGAACCCGATGAGCTTTTAACTCTGCTAACTTTGTTTTACAGAAATCAAATATATGAGGAAAATCGGGGGAAATGGACGGTGGCGCCGGAACCAGAGGTACGGCTGCTCCCGCCGAAAGGGGCCGTTTTCAGTTTCTCTTTCAGTTTCTCGGGATAAAGTTAGGGGTTTGGGTCCGTCAAGGACGCCCGCTGACAGTTGAGCGCTTCACGTGCTGGTTCTCAGGGATGTTCTTGCTCTGAAGCTGCAGGGCCGAATGTTCTGCTTTCTTCTACTGACCAGTGTTCCTTCACGGTAACATGAAATGATGCGCAGGGGTTTTGAGTGTTGCCAGGCTGTAGAGACCTGGGGAGGAGGAGGAGGAGGAGATCATTAGGTGTGGAGGTGTGATCCTCCAGAGACCCACCGCTCAGGTGTGAGACCTGGTGTTTAGCATCTCTGACTGGTTCCACAGAGAGGATCCTGTGAAGACAGAGCAACAACTTTCCGGTGGTGACGAAGACTTGGACCTTTGCTAACGGTCTTTACGGTCTTCTGCTTCAGATGTGCAGGAACGGTTGGATACGGTGGAGGCGGAGCTAGAGGAGGTTGACCTACAGATTGCTGTGCTGCAGCAGAAGAAGGCTGAACTGCATCGCCGTAGGGACGCTCTACTGCAGCGTCTGGAGGAAGCCTGTGATGCCGCGCAACCATCCTCCTCTTCACAGGCCTCCCGAGGTGAACCAGCGGCCAGCAGGCAGGAGATGCAGCGCTTCGATGGCAGCGGTAGTGTCCACCCCCAGCTCTGTAGATGCCTCCTGGAGGAACCCTGAGGGGACCTGACCTGACAGCTCTTTTCTTTGCTCTTGTCTGGTAGATTTCCCATGGTCCCAGGAGGTGGTGCAGCATCTGCAGGACACCTTCCATCTGCCGCGGTTCCGCCCGCTGCAGCTCAGGGCGATTAACCTGACGCTGTCCGGCAGGGATGTGTTCCTGGTCATGCCCACGGGGAGGGGGAAAAGCCTCTGTTACCAGCTGCCTGCTCTCTGCTCTAAAGGTGCACACTCCCACACCAGACCCGCCCCCCCAGCATGGGGTCATGAATGTGTGACCAAGGACACCCTCAAGGTCGCGTATGAGATGGCGTTCCCAAGGGCGCCAGTTTCAAATCTGGAAAACGCACTCCTGGAATGTGTTCCCAGTCTCGTCCCAGTTTCAGACTAAAGAGCCCAATAATGAGCTCGACAGGAACTGACTTTGTTACAGTTATTCCACACAAACGTCTTTCTGTCCAAGAACGTCCTTCCATGTTATTAAAGGTCATTTGGACATGGACAAGCGGTGTCCGTAGGGAAGGCTTCCCTTTATTAGAACAGTCCTCAGAGTCCGACTGTCTTGACTCACATTTGCGCCTGTCAGCCAGCAGCTGTTGTTGGTCTCCTCGTCCCTCAACTCCCGTGTGTGTGCTTGATGTCCAGGTCTCACGCTGGTGGTGACGCCGCTGGTGTCCTTGATGGAGGACCAGCTCATGTACCTCCAGTCCATCAGTGTGTCGGCAGCTATGCTGAATGCTTCCAGCAGCAAGGTGAAGATCATGAGAAGGAACCGTTTAATAAGCCCTTCTCAATACGCTCCTTTACATTTTGAACAGTGCGCATGTAAAGACAATAAGAGGAGAAACTTTACAGATCAGAAGAGAAGATCAGAGATGTCCTTCAAGTCCTCCATGTCCAGAAAACATGGAATCTTTGACCTTTGCTCTGAAACATTGCAGTGAAAACCTGGAATCTCTTTGTTTTAGGAACATGCAAAAAGCGTCATGGCAGGAATGACGGACCCCACGGTGCCCTTCAGACTGGTGTACGTCACCCCCGAGAAGATCGCCAAAAGCAAGCTGCTGATGTCCCGTCTGGAGAAGGCCTACAAGGCTGAGCTGCTCAGCCGCATCGCTGTGGACGAAGTGCACTGCTGCAGCCAGTGGGGGCACGACTTCAGACCAGGTGAGTGGCTCTGGGAGACGCTCAGGTGACCCTCAGGTGGGGGGACGCTAAGGTGGGGGATGATCAGGTGACTGCCTGTCTGTGTGTAGATTATAAACTGCTGGGCATCCTGAAGAGACAGTTTCCTAAAGTCCCCCTGATTGGCCTCACGGCCACGGCCACCAGCACCATCCTCAAGGACTGTGAGAAGATCCTGAGTGTCAGACAGCCGGTGACAATCACAGCATCCTTCAACCGAACCAATCTCTACTATGAGGTGGGAACTGTGGCAACTATGCTCACACAGCTAACTGCTTTGCACACACACTCACACACACTCTTACACACACATACACACACACGCACAGTGAATGTTAGAACCAAAACGTTTTCCTCAGCTTGACTCTTTAATCTCTGAAAGGCAGCTTTTAACCTTCTCCTGATTTTCAGGTTCGCGTTAAAAACTGTGACAGTGACGCGTCTGTGGAGGACATGGCCTCTCTGATCAAGAGCAAATATCAGCACCAGTCAGGTATGCAGAAGAGAACAACAGCACGTTATTTGAAGTCCTGCAGAGGAGCTGGGATCTACTCTGACCTTGGTCCTGCAGGCATCGTCTACGTGTTCTCTCAGAAGGATGCAGAGTCGGTGTCATCAGCACTCCAGAAGCGAGGCATCCTGGCTTCTCCTTACCACGCTAACATGGACCCCACAGACAAGTCCCACGTCCACCGCAGATGGAGCACCAACAAGATTCAGGTCTTTTCCTCTTCTTTAGGGACTGTTTATGTCATGGGTTTTTTCGATGTGCATGTGAACGTTGTGACCCCCCCAATTACAACTGGTTAACAATGTCCACCATCAGTGCTGTTAACCTGTTAGCTTCCAGGACACGAAGTGGAGAGCTAGTAAGGTTAGACGGTCAGGAGCAGTACCTGGTGAGGGAGCATAGCAGGTAAGTAGAGATTTGGAGGTGACTGATGAGGATGAAGAGGGGGAAGGTCCCCCATGAAGGTTCTGACAAAGGTGTTCACAACATCTTGGAGAGCAAGAGGCCTGCCCTGAAGAGCAGAGCAGTTGTACTGATGCTGATCTTCAAGAGCAACTGTGACTGGCAGAGTTGTGGCAGCCAGAGAGGAAAAAAGGTGATTCACACAATGAAGTTATCAAAGAGGTCAGACTGAGCACAGAAGTGAGCGTTTGTGGGCAGCAGTACGGCTCCATGGAAGGAAGAGGACAGCAGATGCAGTATTTGGGTAGTTTTCTGTGTCAACTGTTTTTCCTTCTCTTTTTAAGATCCAGAAGGCTTCTTCAGTTCTGAACTCACTGGGGACAGAGCTTGAAAATATAGCCCTTGTGGACCATTGGCATGCTATTGATCTGGACTCAGCTGTCCATTCACATCTATAGGAGCGTGGCACTCCTTTGAGGACAGCCAAGTACGGGGGGCTGGCCAGAGAAGACCGCTGGTTTGAGAGGGGTGTGAAGGAAGCCATCCATGTCAAATTGGAAAAACCATCCTTAAACAGAGGTGGTGGGCTAAGGCACTTCCTATCACCCACATACAATGCAGTCCTCCACTCCTTCCAACAACAAAACAAACATTCACACCATTCCAGGAGACCTGGTGACTTACCACCATGTGAGCCAGCAGACAAAGGGAGACACACCAACTGAAACTAGGTGAACGACCCTGCCAACGACTCTCAGGTGACCACCCAGATCATTAGCATGCTAATGGTCCACAAGGGCTTGGATAACTATGACCTGGATGATTGAGAATCTACACAGATGTCAGAGAAAGCACTTGACAGGGTGCTGAGAGTGGTCCAGGACACCTGGGAACCAGAGGACAATGGTGAGGGGTGAGAGAGGAGGTCAAGGTAGAGGAGAACCCAGAGAGGTGGAGCTCTGTCCTGGAGAGGAGGGAAGGTTAGTCCAAATGAGACGTGTGAAAGAGGAACCAGGTCAAGACCAAGGGAGGATACAGGAAGAATGGAGGATCTTAAAGACTTGAGGTCAACAGTCCAGAGCAATAGAGAGAAGAAAAGAGGTGAAGAAGTAGGTGCAGCAGGTGTGATGGGGAGAAGAATGATGGTCGAGGTGTACAAGATGGTGGTTGGACCAGTGTCTGGTTTAGAGACGGAGACGCAGCTGGAGGGGGAAGAGACGAAGACGTGGATGTTCTTTAAGAATGAACGAGGATGGAGAGGATCAGAAAGGAGCAGATGTGAGGGACAGCACATGTTAGATGTTGTGGAGACAAAGCCAGAGAGGCCAGGGTTGGATGTGTCCAGAGGTGGGACAGTTCAGCTGGTGAAGATGGAGCTGCCAGGCAAGAGGTCCAGAGGAAGACCTGAGATGTGGATATGATGTCAGCTGCCGATGGGAAGAGTTGACTTGGTGTGGAGAGCCTGAAGGCAACAGCTGAATGTAGAAGGTCAATGCCACGATTGACACGGTGGTCCATCTCTAGGTGGTCGTCGCTACAGTGGCGTTCGGGATGGGCATCGACAAGCCCGACGTCCGATTCGTCATCCATCACACCATCAGCAAGTCCATAGAGAACTACTACCAGGAGAGCGGGCGAGCAGGTGTGGACCAGGATCCCTGCATCACTCCTTGTTCTATCATCCATTCACACGTGTGTGTCTCCAGGCCGAGATGACTGTCCTGCAGACTGCGTCATCTACTTTGGCTTCTCCGACATCTTCAGGATCAGCACCATGGTAGTGATGGAGAACGTCGGTCAGCAGAAGCTCAGACAGATGCTGGACTACTGTCAGAGTATCGACAGGTACGGCCACGCACAGTCACACCCCTGCGGGTCTCGCCCTGCACACAGACCCCTTGTGTTGTTGGTTGAAGGAGGTTTGTGTGTGCATCCAGGTGTCGGCGCTCCCTGATGGCCGTCCATTTTGATGAAGTTTGGGACGATGAAGGATGCCAGCAGATGTGCGATACCTGCCGCCACCCTAAAGGTGAGGGTGGTGTGAGGGTGTGATGTGTTCAGGTGCTTCTGAGTCTATGCTGACCAGGGTCTCCGCTGCAGACGTCTCCACAGTGGACATCACCCAGCACGCCAGGCAGGTGGTGCAGATCCTGGAGCTGGCAGCATCCATGGATGAGAAGACGACTCCTCTGAAGCTCGTTGAAGCCTGGACTGGGAGAGGCCCGGCCAAACGCAGGAAGCTGATCCAGACCACCACGCTGTCCCGGACGCAGGCCGAGGCTGTGGTCGTACAGCTGCTGCTGAAGGATTATCTCAGGTGAAGCTCCTTCTTTCCAGATCTTTAATTGCTCACCCATCTCTGCAGAAGGACGGACATCAGGAAAGATTGCCAGATAACATGCAGCCGCTCGGGGTCGAGGCTCTATCGAGTGACCTTGAGGACTCCCACCAATGGCCGTTCTTCCTTTGTTTCTTCATGTCTTAGTGGGGACTTCAGCTTCACTCCATACACCACCTACTTCTACATAAAGCTGGGCACGAGAGCCTCCCTGCTGAGAAACCAGAGTCACACCGTCAGCATGAAGATGTGCAACAGCCCGGGACGTGGACCTTCTGAGGTGAGACGGTATCCTCCATCCTGGAGTAAAACTGACTTGAATTTAAAGCATTGTTCTTCTTCATATGACAACTGTCCTCCTCCACTTGTCCCTCAAAATCAAATCAATCTTTATTTATATAGCATCTTTTACAATCAAAATTGTTTCAAGGCGCTTTCCAGAATCCCAGGGCCTAACCAAGCAACAGTGGCAAGGAAAAACTCCCTTTAACAGGAAGAAACCTTGAGCAGGACCAGGCTCATGTAGGGGGACCCTCCTGCTGATGGCCAGCTGGGTAGAGAGAGAGGAGAAGGGGGAGGACAGGTAGAGGATAGAATTGGTAGGAGAGGAGAGGAGAGGAGAGGAGAGGAGAGGAGAGGAGAGGAGAGGAGAGGAGAGGCATAGAGCATAGAAATACAAACAAAAATACATTATATTGAATTGAATTGAATAAGCTGCTGGTTGAGTGGGTCAGTGGTGTCGGAGGTCAGTATACAGCTCTGAAGGCGGCGATACCTGTAAATGGATACAGGGGGGGGGGGCAGAAAAACTACACAGAAAATAGCATTACTAGTCTACTTGATGAGGAGGAGGAGGAAAGGAGAGGAAACCATGACCCAGTGGGGTGACAGAGGCCTGTCAGGTGATCATGTTTCTGGACCCTGGCAGCCTTGGCCTATAGCAGCATAGCTAAGATGTTAACCTAATGATTAGACAATCCTCTAAATATGATAATTTGTCTGTCTGTGATAGTAACTGGAACTACAGAATTAGTAACAATAAGCTTTTTCAAAGAGGAATGTTTTAAGCCTAATCTTAAAAGTGGCGATGGAGTCAGCCTCCTGTACCTGGACAGGGAGCTGGTTCCATAGCAGGGGGGCCTGGTAGCTAAATGCTCGGCCCCCATTCTACTCCTAGAAACTCTGGGAACCACAAGTAGACCAGCATTCTGAGAGCGGAGCGGTCTATTGGGCTGGTAAGGTGTCACTAGCTCCTCCAGGTAGGATAGAGCTAGGCCTCTGAGGACCTTGTAGGTCAAAAGAAAGGTTTTAAAAAATTATTCTAAATTTAACGGGCAGCCAATGAAGAGACGCCAGTACAGGAGTTATGTGATCTCTTTTGTCAATACCTGTCAGAACTCTGGCTGCAGCATTTTGGATCAGCTGGAGGCTTCTTAAAGAGTTTGGACACCCTGATAATAAAGAGTTACAATAGTCCAGCCTGGAAGTAACAAATGCATGGACTAACTTTTCAGCATCATGGTGGGTCAGTAGTTTTCTAATCCTTGTGATGTTCCTCAGGTGAAAAAAGGCACTTCTAGAGACTGTTTTAATGTGTGAGTTGAAGGAGAGATCTTGGTCAAAAGTTACTCCAAGATTCCTCACAGAGAGACTAGATGTTAATGAGATACCATCGAGAGTGATCATGTGATCTAATCTATCCCCGAGAGGTTCAGGACCAAACACCATGACTTCAGTTTTTCCTGAATTAAGGAGGAGGAAATTTGAAGACATCCAGGACTTTATGTCTTTGAGACAGGTCTGAAGCTTCACTAACTGCTCTGTCTCCTCTGGTTTCATGGATAAATAAAGCTGAGTGTCATCAGCATAACAATGAAAATTTATCCCATGCTGCCGAATAATGTTCCCTAAGGGAAGCATGTACAGGGTGAAGAGGATTGGTCCAGAACCTTGAGGAACTCCATGGCTAACCCTACTGTAAGAGGAGGGACCACCATGGACATGAGCAAACTGGTATCTATCAGATAAATATGATCTAAACCAGTCTAGTGGTGTCCCTTTAATCCCAATCACATGTTCCAGTCTCTGTAACAGGATGCTGTGATCAACTGTATCAAAAGCAGCACTGAGGTCCAGCAGAACCAGCATAAAGACCAGTCCATGATCGGAAGCTATGAGAAGATCATTAGTAACTTTAAGAAGTGCTGTTTCTGTGCTGTGATGAGCTCTAAAGCCTGACTGAAACATCTCAAACAGGCTGTTTCTCTGAAGGTGCTCCAGTAACTGAGTCACCACCACCTTCTCAAGAACTTAAAAAGAGGATAAAAGGAAGGTTGTATATCGGCCTATAGTTTGCTAACACATCGGGATCCAGTGATGGTTTTTTAAGCAACAGCTTAATCACTGCCACCTTGTAGGACATAACATGTACATAACCTGACACTAAAGAACCATTGATCTGGTCCAGGATAGAACTGCCTATCATTGTCGAAACATCCTTCAACAGGTGTGTTGGGATGGGATCTAAAAGACACGTGGTGGACTTGGATTTCTGAATTAGCGAAGATGCCTCAGAAAAATATATGGGGTGAAGAAGTTTAAGGGCTCGTTGGAGACCCTGTATGTTCCCACAGTCAGCACATCTGGTGATGGTCCAGTTGTTGGGATGGCCTGGTTAGCTTTCTCTCTGATAGCTAGAACTTTATCAGTGAAGAAGCTCATGAAGTCTTCACCTCTAAGGGAAGAAGGGATACGTGGATCTAAAACACTGTGAGTCTTAGTTAATTTGGCCACAGTGCTGAAAAGAAACCTGGGGTTGTTCTTGTTTTCTTCAATTAAAGAAGAAAAATAAGCTGTTCTAGCCTTACAGAGGGCCTTTTTGTAAACTACCAGACAGTCTTTCCAGGCTACATGATAGCTGTCTATTTTACAAGAATGCCACTTCCTGTCTAGTCTGGGCACTTTCTGCTTGAGGGTCCTAATGTGTGAACTATACCAGGGGGATTTACTATTTTCTTTTTCAGGGGGGCAACAGAATCAAGCGTGATTCTCAGTGAGGCTGCTGCACCTTCAGCAACAGAGTCAACCTCAGCAGGGCTAAGATTATAATGATTGATCCCTGGGGAAACACACGGTGGTCCTGGGATCAGCACAGGGATCACTTCCTTAAACTTAGCTACAGCATTATCTGAAAGACATCTGCTATAGTAAGACTGTGTTCTGAGCATAGAGGAATCCTTAATCATAAATGTAAAAGTGATCAAAGAATGATCTGACAGGAGTGGGTTCTGAGGGAACACTGACACATGTTCTACCTCAACACCATAAGTCAGAACTAGATCTAGGGTGTGGATGAAGTTATGAGTTGGTTGGTTTATCTGCTGGAGGAAACCAACTGACTCAAGTAATGAAATGAAGCCATTTCTAAAGCTGTCATTTACAACGTCTACATGGATATTAAAGTCTCCAATAATAATGACTTTGTCCGTTCTAAGGACCAAGTCAGATAAGAAATCAGAGAACTCAGACAGGAACTCTTAATGTGGCCCAGCAGGGGGCCGATATACAACTACAAACAGAAGTGGCTTTTCTGCCTTCCAGTTCAGATGGGTGATGCCAAGAGTCAGGCTTGCAAATGAACTGGAACCATATTTTGGTCTAGGATTAATTAATAACTTGGAGTGATAGATTGCTGCCACTCTCCCTCCTCGACCAGAACACGAGGAATATGATAATTAAGATGGGTAGGAGGAATAGATTCATTTAAGCTAACATACTCCTCCTCCTGAAGCCAGGTCTCAGTAAGACAGAATAAATCAATGTGATGATCCGCTATCAGGTCGTGCACCAACAGGGATTTACACAAAAGAGATCTAATATTTAATACTCCACATTTAATTGTGATGTTAGTTTCTCCAACTTGTGCTTTGGTATTAATTTTAATAAGATTATGGTGATTGACCGCTCCCCTGCTCTGTGCTTGGTGAACTTTTAACCGTGGAACAGAGACTACCTCTATAGTGTTAAATATGTTATTGTTGGTGGATGAGGGTTCTATGGAAGCAGCAGAGAGGTGTGTAAGACTACAACTCTGCATCCTGGTCTGGACCCTGGATTGTCAGGTCACTTTGGGTCTAATAAAATTAGCCAAATTACTAGAAATGAGAGAGGCACCGTCCCGGGTGGGATGGACACCGTCTCTCCTAATCAGACCAGGCTTTCCCCAAAAAGTGCTCCAATTGTCTATAAAGGCCACCTGGTTTTCGGGGCACCACCGTGACAGCCAGCGACGAAGCGATGACATGCGGCTAAACATCTCATCGCTGGCCAGATTGGGGAGGGGACCAGAGAATGCTACGGAGTCCGACATCGTTTTTGCGTAGTTGCACACCGACTCTATGTTAATTTTGGTGACCTCCGACTGATGAAGCCGGGTGTTGTTTGCTCCGACATGAATAATAACTTTACCAAATTTACGTTTACGTCTCCCTAGTCACTTTCCCTCTACACAACCTGTTCCTAACACACCGGCAAACTGAGTCAATCACTGACGATTGAAGATGATCGTTAATGAGGGTCCAGTTTAGTCTACATATGCTCCAGTTCTGGTTTAAATCCACTCCCACGACTTCAACATCTGATCATTTTTTTATTGCTACCTTTTGAGTAACCAGCAGCTCTTCAGGTATGCTGCCCCTAGAGCTGAGAACATGGTTAGAACATTATTTTTAACCTTTCATTACTCTCTAACCTGGGGACACAGTCCAGCACTTGTCCATGTTTGTCTGTCTGTGGCCCAGGCCCAGGTCCTGGTCCTGTTGCTGTCAGGTAAAGGCTGTTTTTAATGACCTGCAGGTTAAAGCCACAGAGGAAAACACATCAGTTCCAGGCTGTGATGAAGCCCCCAAGTCCAAGAAAGCCAAGACAGGCCTGCCCTGATCTGGATCTTTGCTGAGGACCAACAGGCGAAGTGCAGCTTGTTTCTGTTGAAGTCACTTCATCTGGACCGGACTGACTGAAGTCCAGCAGTATTTGTGGCTTTACAGCTGCATCGTCAGAGACGTTGTCAAATGACTCTAAAGCCTTTAGTGATGTGATCTGAACCGTCTGATCTGATGGTTTGTTCTCTGGTTTTCCTGAAACCTGGATACTTCAAATCCAGCTGCTGATACTTTATACAGTCATTCTGTGATCCAAAGCTCAGTTGAAGCTTTTACAGCTGCCAGTAGAGTATTGCTCTGTGTCTGAATAAACCAAGACTTCAGCACTCTGGCGGTGCTAAGCGTTTTTTTGAAGACACACCAAGAACTACACCCAACAACCAGCACTCAACAGCCAACACCCAGTACCCAACAACCATCACCCAACAACCAGCACCCAACAGGCAACAACCAGCGCCCAACAACCAACAGCCAACACCCAGTACCCAACACCAAACACCCAGTACCTAACAACCAGCACCCAACAACCAGCACCCAGTACCCAACAACCAGCACCCAACAGCCAACACTCAGTTCCCAACACCCAGTACTCAACAACCAGAGGAGAGGAGAGGACGGGCACAGAGCACAGAAACACATACAAAAATACACTATTTATGCAAGCCGCTGGCTGAGTGGGTCAGCGGGGCCGGAGGTCATCATGCAGCTCCGAAGGCGGCGATACCTGTAAATGAATACAGAAGGGGGGGGAGCAGAAAAACTACACAAGAATCAGCATAACTAGTCTACTTGATGAGGAGGAGGAGAGGAAACTATGACCCAGTGGGGTGACAGAGGCCTGTCAGGTGATCGTGTTTCTGGACCCCGGCAGCCTTGGCCTATAACAGCATAGCTAAGATGTTAACCTAATGATTAGACGACCCCCTAAGTATGATAATTTGTCTGTCTATGATAATTTGTCTATCTAGTAACTGGAACTACAGAATTGGTAACAATAAGCTTTTTCAAAGAGGAAGGTTTTAAGTCTGATCTTAAAAGTAGAGATGGAGTCAACAACCAGCACCCAACAGCCAACAACCAGCACCCAACAACCAACAGCCAATCACCAGCACCCAACAACCAGCAGCCAACAACTAACAACCAGCACCCAACACCAAACACCCAACAGCTAACCCTCAGTACCCAACAACCACCAGCCAACAACCAGCACCCAACAACAAACAACCAGCACCCAACAACCAACAGCCAATCACCAGTGCCTAACACGCAGTACCCAACAGCCAGCACCCAACAACCAGCGCCCAACAGCGAACACCCAGTATCCAACATCACTACCCAACAACCAGCACCCAACAACGAACACCCAGTACCCAACAACCAGCACCCAACAGCCAATCACCAGCACCCAACAACCAGTGCCCAACAACCAGCACCCAACACCAAACAACCAACACCCCACACCCAACAACCAGCACCCAGTACCCAACAACCAGCAGCCAACAATCAGCACCCAAAGGCCAACAACCAACATCTAACAACCAGTGCCCAGCAATGAGTGCCCAACAGCGAACACCCAGCACCCAACATCAGTACAAAATAACCAGCACCCAACAACAAACACCCAGTACCCACCAGCCAACACCCAGTACCCAACAACCAGCAGCCAATAACCAACAACCAGCAGCCAATAACCAGCACCCAACAGCCAAAACCCAGTACCCAACAACCAGCACCTAACACCCAGTACCCAACAACCAACAGCCAACAACCAGCACCCAACAACCAACACCTAACAACCAGCACCCAACAGTCAACAACCAGCACCCAACAATCAGCGAACACCCAGTACCCAACAACCAGCACCCAACAACCAGCGCCCAACAGCGAACACCTAGTATGCAACATCAGTACCCAACAACCAACACCCAACAACCAACACCCAAGAACGGACACCCAGTACCCAACAACCAGCACCCAACAACCAATACCCAACTGTCGCGGAATTTTTGTTTTGAGAAGTAAACAATGAATCTAAGTTACTGCGTAGGAGATGGTTTATTCCAGTCAGTCGGTCAGGATACACACACGGAAGCATGCGGAGAGATATCTATTAAGCGTACACAGTTCTGATCTTATATAGCCGAAGGCCCGCCTCTGAGGCGCGGACACAGGACGTCTTCACAGCATGTGTGTCCTCTCCTCTCCTCTCCTCTCCTCTCCTCTCCTCTCCTCTCCTCTCCTCTCCTCTCTCTCCTCTCCTCTCCTCTCCTCTACCTCCTCTATTCTATCCTCTACCTGTCCTCCCCCTTCTCCTCTCTCTCTACCCAGCTGGCCATCAGCAGGAGGGTCCCCCTACATGAGCATGGTCCTGCTCAAGGTTTCTTCCTGTTAAGGGGGGGGGGTTCCTTGCCACTGTTTCTTGTCTGGGGTTAGGCCCTGGGATTCTGGAAAGCACCTTGAAACATTTCTGATTGTAAAATACGCTATATATAAATAAAGATTGATTGAACCAACAACCAATGCTAAACAACCAGCACCCGACAACCACTACACAACAACAAGCACCTGATCAGTCACATCCTCCCTCAACTGCTAAATGGATCTTTTGAACTAGCTTTCTAAAACAATGAACCCAACGCTCACATCCGGGTCGTGAACCAACCCTGGAGCTCAGCTCACGTGTGCTGAGGAACAGACTGACGCTTGTGGTTCTTCTGCTAATGTGTTTGTCGCCTGTTTGATCAGCCTCAGCTCATTCACAGAGAGCTCATTTATTCATTTTATTTGAAGAGTTGTTGACTCAGCAGGCTCTTCACAAGCCTTCCACCTTCAGCGTTCCACCTGACAGACCTCTGGGTGGGTGACACCACGAATTCTATCCAAGGTCTCTGGGCTTTGCTGCGGTAGTGAGAGGACATGTTTACACCAGCTTTATTCATAACCGCCACAAATATTTCATCACTGTTGTCAGCAGGATCCTCTCTTCTCAGTCCATCTGTTAAAGTTCTTATGTTTCTGATGGTTCTAGGACAGAAATGCTGGTAAAGTGGTTGAAGAGCAGACTGATGTGACCTTAGAGTCTCCACAACTCCAACACAAACTGTCCAAAGAGCAGAGGAACCAGTCCAGAAAACAGAAAGTGAAATCACGCTTGGACAGCGGGATGGAGGAGGAGGAGAAGGGTTCCACCTTCACTCATCATTCCATCGATGTTAATGTTGAAATTCTAGATTATAGCAAAGGTCGGCAGGAATCATCACGCACGGTTAAGCCCAAGTGTGCAAGGAAGCATCACAGCAAGAGGGTGACAACAACAGAGGACCCGGTGGGGAGCTCTCTATCACGGGCCTCCGTCATGTCTGAGGCCGCCGTGGAGGAGCTCTGCCACCTGAGGAGATACTACAGCAGCCAGCTCAGGAGAATCAACTACGTCTCCCATGAGCACCTGGGCCAACCAGCAGAGCCAGGGCTTTTGGCATGCATCTGGGAGCCTCTGAGGAGCCTCTGTCTGGGCCGTGGGCCCACCTCTGGTGAGAGGGTAAGGACCTTGTGGACACGGGTCAGTAGCTGGAGAAAGCTGATGAAGATGTCCCAGTTAGACTGACGCTTGTTTCAGCACAAAATATCCCCACAGAAAAACTTTTAAACTTGAGATTTTAACTTGAGGACATGTACATTTTTAGGACTAAATACTGATTAAGTTATTTATTGTACATTAAGTTGACCAAGAAAACATCATCTTTTCTGCCTCTACAGGTTTTTATGTGTTTTACATTTTGTGCTGGATAATTTCATTAAATTTGTTGGACCTAATAGCACAGCAGTTCCTTCTGTTGGGGCCTGGCTGGGAAGCAGGCAGTTCCCTGTTCAAGCCCCGCTGCCGAGGTGACCTTAAGCAGAGTACGAAACTGACAAATGCTCACATAGGGCCCTGTGATGAACTAGTGACCCGTCCAGGGGGGACCTGCCTTCACCCATATATGCCCCCTTCCCGTGACCCCAAAAGGGAGAAGGCCATCAAGA
Organism: Takifugu flavidus; assembly: GCF_003711565.1. NCBI lineage: Eukaryota > Metazoa > Chordata > Actinopteri > Tetraodontiformes > Tetraodontidae > Takifugu > Takifugu flavidus. The sequence goes on along the minus strand of NC_079541.1, from coordinate 9,647,294 downwards.
AGAAGAAAACCTAAATGTTAAAATTAGATTATCATAAATGTTTTAAATCTCAACATGACTTTTGAGACGATCTGGAACTGAATTACAATCAACAACCGTTAAAAGGTTGTATGATGTCTCTGTCCACAAGATGTCAGCAGAGGAGAGCAGATGATGCCCAAGAACAAGGTCTGTCACCCACTTTGTCTCTACCTAAGCATCGCCACTGGGATTTAGCTGGTAAACTGGGATGAGAATGCTCAGGTTCTGTCCCAAAGAACCTCACAGTGGCCTGAAGCATTAATCTATGCAAGGTCAAAGGGTCAAACTGGTCTTAATGGTCTGTGAGCTCCCAATTTGACAGAAATGCCTCTTGCAGGAGGAGCCACAATAAATAATCTGGCACTTGAGTTGAAATAATGCAATTATGGATATTAAAGGAAGATAAATCGGAATTAAATCAAACATGTTTTTCCCTTGTTTTCCATGTTTTCTTACTGATATCACGTGATCCTGCACGATTCCCCCACTGCTGCTCACTGAAGAGGCAGCCGGTGGATTTAGGTGTGGGACGGAACACATCTGGTGTATTACCTGGGTGAAGTCCTGCAGAGAGTGTGTGTGTGTGATGTAAAGAGCTTTGAGAGGACCCAGATGGTATGAAAGGTTCTGAATAAACACAGTTTGTTTATAGTTTGAGCAGACACACCTCAGATCTTCAGCTAGCACCTGACTGAACAGACAGACACTGACACTCAAAGATCAAATGTTACCATAGCAACAGTGTTCGGACTCCTCCTTGGTGCTTGTCTCTCCCCTGCCCCCTGTGTGTATGGTTGGTATCTCCATGTGTGTCTGGTTTTTCCTAGGCTGAGCGGAGCTGGGACCAGGTCTTTTCCCACCACCTTATATGCGCTCATCATCTGGCCAGCTGCCAGTTAAAGGCTGGTCTCTTGCCCATGTTGGGCGCCAGTTCGTTGAGAAACCTAAGTGCTTTCAGCTTTGCCGGTATCACCGTCTCAGCTCTGTTCAAGACTTGTCCTGTATCGAGCCCGTTCTTAGTCATTCTCGTTGGGTCCTGAAGTCAGCAACTCATTTTGTACAACCTCCTGTCTTCTGCAAAGTATTCAAAGAATCTGCTTCCATCTCCTGTGTCTGCATTTTGGGATCCAGGCTGTGCCTCCTAGTCAGAGTCTTAACTGGCCAAAAGGAAATGGATCCCCCTTAGACACGCAGCGTGCTCTGTCCAGTCAGGGGGCTCTGCCAGCACAAACAACTAATACGGACCTTGGTGGATAACAGGTCTTCAATGCACAGGTGGTTTCTGATCTGGCGCAGCAGCTTTCAAGTTGACCAGCTTGGCTCTTCCTAGTTGCTCACATTTATGATCCAGAGTCTTTCTGCTGTGACCTGGATAAGTGTTATGGCTTTCTCCTCCAGCAGCCTGGTTTTCCAGCAATGGCCCCTCTCAATTGCAACAGATGCCTCCAAGGTAAATTATCTTGTTGGCTTACTCTGTGGCAAGGCACTGGCCTGGGCAGAGGCAATGAGTTCCTGTACTCACCTCGGGATGCTGCTGTATGGGGAGTTGGAGGAAAGTTTCCAGGCAGTGTTCAACCACCCTGACCATCTTGGTCACTCTGTCCATCAAGGAACCCGTACGGTGGCAGAGTGCTCAGTGGATCTTTGGAAACTAGCGGCGGATTCTGCATGGAACAAAACGTCTCTTCAGGGAGTGTTTCTCCATGGCCTTAGGGATCATTTAAAGGACAAGCTTGCCCTTTGACCACCAACCACGCTAGCCAAGCCACGCGGTGCCTCACCCTCTTACACTCAATCTTCGGTGGGAGAACTAAAGCAGCTGGGATGCACCAGATTGACCCCTGATGAGTGCTTCCGCAGGATTCGAGGTGGTGAGTGTCTGTACTGTGGTCAAATTGGACATTTTGTTTCAGCCTACACACTGTGGCCAAATGACCGGGCTCTACAGTAATGGTCTGGGTACTGATGAGACAAGGTTCACACTGGAGGCCCCACCTTTAAATCACCTCCACATATCAGGAGCAAGGATACTGACTAAACTGGATCTAAGGAATGCTTACCATTTAACCCGGATTTGAAAGGGTGATGAATGGAAGACTGCTTTCGACACGCCTTTAGGACATTGAATATGTGTTTATGGCTTTCGGCCTCAGTGAAGCCCCCTTTGTTTTTTAGGACCTCACTAATGATGTTCTGTGTGACTTCCTCAATCATTTTGTGTTAATTTACATTGACGATATTCTTATTTTCCCGAAGACAGTGGTGAAACACGTAGCGTGTGGCAAGTCCTGACCCAGTTATGATCTCTGCCTATTCTCTCTTCTACTTGTCCTCCCCTCCTCTCTCTCTACCCAGCTGGCCATCAGCAGGAGGGTCCCCCTACATGAGCCTGGTCCTGCTCAAGGTTTCTTCCTGTTAAAGGGGAGTTTTTCCTTGCCACTGTTGCTTGTTTGGGGTTAGGCCCTGGGAGTCTGTAAAATGCCTAAAAACAATTTTGATTGTAACAAACGCGATATAAAGATTGATTGATTGATTGATTGATTGATTGATGATTGAGAGAGAGAGAGAGAGAGAGAGAGAGAGAGAGAGAGAGAGAGAGAGATGAGAGAGAGAGAGAGAGAGAGAGAGAGAGAGAGAGAGAGAGAGAGAGAGAGAGAGCGAGAGAGAGAGAGCTGGCTGGTGTTTCAGGGTGTTCCACATATCTGAGCTGGGGGTGGAGAACAGTTGAGGACATCCTGAACTGGAGGATACAGGAGCGGCAGATGGGGGTGAAATATGAAGTTGTGTGTTGCCTTTTTAACAGTTACACACTGATATAAAATCACTGTTGAGTGATTGTTGCAGGTGGAACAGCCTGTGGCGTGGTCTTAAACTATAAACACTACATAGGAGCTGTGGAGGAGGAGCTTTTTTCCAATAAAACACACTTCATTTAAGGTGCAGCCACGTGACTGCATCAACGTCCAGAATCTGAAGATTCAGCTAAAGTCTGAGGTCACACAAGGTCGTCTTTTAGAAGCTGAGAGAATTTGGCCCTTTTGGACAAATCTAACCCTCTAGGACATTTTAACAGCTGAACTTTCTGTGTCAACGAATGTCCAAGGACAGGAATGAGAATCTGGTGTCACCAGAGTTGCTTTAGCAAAAGTCAAGGAACAAATAGCCTCAAAAGACAAAATAAACTCCAAAAACAGAACAATTGAAAAAGACCCTTTAAAGTTACTTTTTAGCAGCTATTTTTGTTCAACATCAGATTGAGTGATGCTGTCATCAGAGACAGCATGCTCCAAAGCACCACAAGTTAATGGAACTCAGAAAAATAATGATTTCACATAGAAATAAGGCAGAACTACTTCCTGGGGCTGGTCTGGCCAGGGGCAGCTCTGGGTGCCCACCAGTATCAACAGGTGTTGCCAGGACTGACAGAGGTAGCGCAGGTCCTTTCCAGTCAGACTTACTGGGAACTGGACTTTCCATCTGTCCTGGTGAAGCATCATCCCTGCAGTCATGCCTATCCATGAAGTCACTGCTCCAGATGTCATTACGGTCAAGCTCTCAGCATCGAGCCGTAATTCTGAATATTTGCAGGGCCTCAGCACTTTTTACTTTCCCAGGTTTTGGGTGATCTATTGTAGCTGAAACCAGCTTCAGACCTGGCTGAAGCTCCTTCAGAGAGGCAGCCGCACACAGACATATAACTCATATATATTATATCTCCTCTAGCAAGCTGTTCAGGTGCAGTAAGACATAAGAAGAGTCCTCTCTCTCTGAAATAGAAGCAAGATTATCCGAAAGCTAAAAGGCTACGTCTGCACCTAAAAGCCTCTTTGAACATAAGCACCACTCTACACCTTCAGCTAAAGTGTAGCTAACACAGCTTTGAAGTGACTTTCTGATGACAGGAAAAGCTTCATTTGTGAGTGAAAGCCCACATGTGACTGGCCTGTAGGCTTTGACTATCTCAGCATTCAACAGCGTCGACATTCTCAAAGCAGCCGTCTGACTGAGCTGAGGAGATAAGCAGATGGTTGCTAGTCTGCAGAGCACGTTCACACCCAAGGCTAACCGATAGGACAAAAGAGCAGTTCCCATTACTTCTTACCACCATGTCTGTCTGTTAAAGACACTTTTACACTTGTCCTGAAGAATGTTTAGCAGAATGGAGTAACAAGAGGACTCTAATCATGTCGGTGCATGAAGAATAGAAAGAATTATAAAATAATTAATCCCCACTTGTCAACAGAGACTATAATTGTATATCGGCCCCCTGCTGGGCCACATTCAGAGTTCCTATCTGAGTTCTCTTATTTCTTATCTGACTTAGTCCTCAGAACAGACAAAGTCATTATCATTGGAGACTTTAATATCCATGTTGTCATGAACCAGCTCATGGATCAGACAAAGTAGGGAGAACACACAGGATGGATTTTAGAACAAAGGGAATTTATTGATTGATCAGGCAAAACAACAAACCAAAGCAGAACACCCAAGCGGTCCTGGAGGGAGCCAAGCGAGAGAGTGACTGCCCAGACTGTGGAGCATTTATAGCCCTCACAGCTGATCAGTCCAGGTCAGCTGGATCGCCACTTAGCAGCAGTTGGCCCACCCACTGCCTGCAGAAGGGAGGAGACAACAGAGAGGCAGGCAGAGAAGACACAGCCAGGGTTGTCACACCCCCACTCATAAGAACGGAGACCACCAAGGTCATCCGAAAAAACGTACCCAAAACTGACCCCGGAACCTAAGCAAAAAAAAACTACTGTATTAGTATTTAGATTCAGGTGGCTACAGTTACCTTGTGGCCAAATTCCTTAAGTTGGTAGGGTATGCTGTCACCACCTGAAAAGACAGAGTACTTAACCCTGCAGAAGAAATTCCCTTAGGCTTCGGCAACCTTGTACCTAAGACAACAGACAGGGCAGACTAACAAACAGTAAAATCTCTACCACTCAAAAAGCACGAGACAGGGCATCCGCCATAACATTCTCCGTGCCCTTGATGTGACAAATATCGAGCTGATAGGGCTGCAAATATAAGGCCCACCTCACCAGACGCTGGTTTGGATTTTGTAGGGTCTGTAAAAATGTTAACGGGTTATGATCAGTGTACACTTTCACGGGAGCACCCGTATTTATGTACACCTCAAAATGCCTCAGAGCCCAAATCAAGGCAAGTGCCTCTTTCTCAATCACCGAATAGTTCAATTGGTGGGAATTGAACTTTCGGGAAAAAAAACTGATTTGTTGACACCAGATTTTTCCTCCTGTAAGAGGACCGCACCTGCTCCTACATTACTGGCATCAACCTGCAGTATGAAAGGCTTATCAAACTGTGGGGCAGCCAGCACTGGACAAGCACACAGGAGGGACTTGACAGTATCAAAAGCCAATTGACACTCCGAAGACCAAACAAACTTGGCTTTGGTTTTCAGTAGGTCTGTCAGAGGGGCTACGATGGTAGAGAAGTTACGGCAGAAACTCCGATAGTACCCTACCAGTCCCAGAAACCGCATCAAATCTTTCTTAATGAGAGGAACTGGAAACCGCTGGATAGCCACAACTTTAACATCAACTGGACGCACCACCCCCTGACCAACTACCTTGCCCAAATAAGTCACTGTTGCTTTTGCAAACTCACACTTAGCCAAGTTAACTGTTAGCTGAGCCCACACAAGCCTCTCCAACAATGCTCTAACCCGTTGGAGATGGTCCTCCCAGGTGTCACTAAAAACCACCACGTCGTCCAAATAGACCGCACAACCAGCAAGACCAGAGACCACGTAGGCGTAGGAATGCAGTCCAGAAGGGGTTACGAAGGCACTAATCTCCCGAGCCGGGGAGACAAGGGGACTTGCCAGTAACCCTTCAGCAAGTCAAACTTACTGACATACTTGGCTGAACATACTTGGTCAATACAATCCTCCATTCGGGGCAAGGGAAACACATCTGGTTTGGTTACACCATTTACCTTCCTAAAATCAGTGCACGGCCTAAAGGAAGAGTCAGGTTTTCGAATAAGGAGACAAGGTGACGCCCAGCTAGACCTTGAAGGCTCTGCAATTTTATTGTCTAGCATATACTGTACCTCCTCATCCAATTGCACCCGTTTCTCAGGAGAAACTCGATAAAAACGTTGCTTAATTGGCTCAGCACTGCCCACATCGATGTCGTGCACTATTAAACCTGTACGGGATGGAACGTCTGAAAACACCTCAGGAAAACTGTTTATGAGTTCAACTAATTTAACTTGTTTGTCCTCATCCAGATGCCCCAGAAAGTTAGGCAATGCTTGTAACACTTCCGAGTTCTTAAGACGTCCATGCAAAACCCCATCATCAGGTGACACCTCCTCTTCTCCCTCTGCTGACCCCCCACCAGCACCAACCTGGTCAGCGGCCTCATTAACACAAAGAGCTGGGTTTCCCCCTGACAGGGATGTACGTCCACCCACAGGCAGTGTGGCTTGAACAAAATAAGGCTTCATCAGGTTGACATGACAAATTTTCCTCCGTTTAGGCATAGCAACCATATAGTCCCGCTCAGAGACCTTGTGCAATACAGTAAACGGGCCAGCAAAACGAGCTTGAAATGGTGAACCCACTACTGGCAACAAAACCAGGACTTGGTCCCCAGGAGTAAACTGCCGTTGCTCAGCACAACGGTCAAACCATGCCTTCATCTTCTTCTGGGAAGTTTGTAATTTCTCTTTTGCCAAGTGCCTAGCTACATACAATCTGTGTCTAAAACCATCAATATACTCAATTAAGTTTTGTGGTGGCGTAGAGGGTTGACACTCTGTTTGCAACACAGCCAAAGGTCCACGCACCGTGTGTCCAAAAATCAAATCATTAGGGCTAAACCCCGTACTTTCCTGAACCACCTCTCTGGCCAAAAGCAGCAACCATGGCAATCCCTCCTCCCAATCACGACCAAGCTCCGTGCAGAAAGAACGCAGGAGTGATTTCAAGGTTTGATGAAAACGCTCTAAAGCACCCTGGCTTTCTGGATGGTACGCAGACGAAACATTGTGATGGATGTTCAATTGCTGTAATGCCTGTGCAAACAACTTAGAAGTGAAATTGGAGCCTTGATCACTTTGCACCACTTTTGGAATGCCAAACACTGAAATAAACTGAGTCAGCGCCTTAACTACGGATTTAGCAGTTATCGATCGCAACGGGTACGCAGCAGGGTAACGGGTAGCTTGACACATGACCGTTAACAGATATTGGCTACCAGACTTTGAAGGAGGCAACGGTCCCACACAATCAATGATTAAATATTCCATTGGCTGGAATTGGATACAGCGGTGCTGGAGCAATGGACTGGTTAGGCTTACTGGTCAACTGACAAGTATGACAAGTTTTGACAAAGTCTGAAACATCCCGTCTTAAACGAGGCCAAAAAAAACAACCCAGGATGCGAGCGCAGGTTTTCCTGACCCCCATGTGCCCTGCAATATCATCATGTGTCATCTTTAACACCAGGTCTCTGAATTTTAACGGTACCACTATCTGGATGACAGCTTTGCCCAAGAGGTTGTCCATATGAGGAACCCATTTCCTCACCAGAAGGTCATGGAGTATAAAGTAACCCTGAGATGCATCATTAAAGTCCTCCATGGGAGAAACTTGGTCAAACAACCCTCTCAATGAAGGATCTACTTTCTGCTCCTTACTCAACTCACCATGTGGGAGCGACTGCAGAGGGACAGGTATGAAAAGAGGCATTTTCTCGGCCTTCTTTTCACAAGCAGCACTAATGTTAGCTTGGGCCATAGCACGGGTTACTGCACAGGCGGTAAACACTTCTGACACAGTGGCACACTCCTGGGACATGGAGGGCACCAGAACAGGAGCATGGTCGGCCTGGAACCCCACCTGATCTGGCCACACCCGATCACCTGCCAAGTCATTACCAAGGATCAGGTCTACCCCATCAACAGGAAGTTCAGGGCGAACAGCCACTTCTACCTCACCTGACACCAAGGCAGAGGTAAGTTCCATTTTGTGTAATCGGACAAAAAGAGGGACCAAACCCATTCCACGGACAACCACAAACTTACCAGTATCAGTATCTGAGCTAAAAGGCAAGATTGCCTCTCGCACAAAAGAGTCTAACGCACCCGTGTCTCGTAAAATGGTCACAGAAATCTTTCTATCAGTCCCTGGAATGGACACCAAGCCTTTAGAAAGAATGCTGAATAATCTGCCTTCATATCCACAGTTTTGGACTGCAGCGCAACCCCAGACATACCCCGTGGTGCAACCAAAGCACTAGACTTAACCTGCCCAACATTTGACCTGGGTTTGTCAGGGCACTCATTTTTCCAATGACCCTTACGCTTGCAATAATTACAAGTACTACCATCTTCAGACCTTTTCCAAGACGGACGTTCAACCCAGGGGGGTGAAACTGACTCCAGCCTCCCAGGGAGGAAATGGCTCTTATGAGTCAAAACATACTCGTCAGCTAGCACAGCTGCTTTTTGAGGAACTTTAACCTTTCTTTCATTTATAAAGGTAGCTATACTGTCAGGCACACAGCTTTTTAGTTGCTCAAGAATAATTAGGTTACTCAGTTGTTCAAAGGTTCAACGCCAGATGCACCACACCAACGATTAAATTGAGTGTCCAACTCACACACAAATTCCACATGAGTCTGTGTATCCTGTTTTCGAACACTCCTAAAGCGCTGCCTATAAGCTTCAGGGACCAATTCGTATGCTCTCAACACCGCTGCCTTGACATGGTCATAGTTTCGGCCCTCTGATTTGGAAAGTGAGGCATAAGCTTCCTGTGCCTTGCCAATCAGAACACACTGAAGAAGGAGGGTGCGATCGTCATCAGACCAACCCCTGGTCTCTGCCACTCTCTCAAATAAGGAAAAAAAAAGATCTGGATCCCTCTCTGTGAAGCTTGGAACCAAACGCAAATTAGCTAGTACATCAAAAGCACCTTCTCTGGAACAGAACCAGTATTTACCAGCTTTCCTTCCTTTAATAGATCTAGTCGACATTGCTCTAGTTCAACTTTAGCCCTCTCAGTTTTCTGCCTCATGACTTCCATTTCCAATTCCCTATTCTGTTTAAAAGTTTCATGTTCAAATTGTAACCTCAGAAGTTCTTTTTGTTGCTCAAATGTTAAAGACTCCACCCTAGCTGATGGCATGAACAAAGATCTTTTACTCAGCTCCTTTGTTACCAATATTTTATCTTCAATCAACTTTTCTTTCACAGCCACCCTTACCGTTTCTTTCAGCTTTTTATCTGTGATTTCAATTCCAAAGTGCTCAGCAATTTTCAAAAGTTGATCTGTGGTACATTGGTCCAACAACTCCTCAGTGGGAGACTGAACAAACTCCTCTACCAAGGAAGCCATACTCCGTTGTACCTCCAAACAAGAGTCATCCACCCCCTCTACCATAGACTGGAAAAATCGTCCTAACTAAGCTCAACCCTAGTCTTCAAGCAGTTACCGGTGAGAGGCTTTTAATCACAGAACCCAGCGGGGCTGGAAAGCACCTGCTATGCAGCCACTTCCAGGAACCCCTGGACGTGAACCTGAGCATATAGCTCTACTCACTTTCACCACCACATAAAAGTTGCCACCACAGGTTCCCTACACAGAACCCATGGGATAAACCTACCAGGGGGTGAGACTCCAAAAACACCTACCCAGAAAAACTCACCGGTCTTCTGAAAAACTTGAACACAAAAACTTAATCAAAACTAAGCACTGACACCATCACCCAAAGTGTATTCCTCCCTCTAAATCAAATCCTTTCCCTAATCGATTGGACGAGCCCCCATTTTGTCATGAACCAGCTCAGGGATCAGACAAAGTAGGGAGAACACACAGGATGGATTTTAGAACAAAGGGAATTTATTGATTGATCAGGCAAAACAACAAACCAAAGCAGAACACCCAAGCAGTCCTGGAGGGAGCCAAGCAAGAGAGTGACTGCCCAGACTGTGGAGCATTTATAGCCCTCACAGCTGATCAGTCCAGGTGAGCTGGATCACCACTTAGCAGCAGTTGGCCTACCCACTGCCTGCAGAAGGGAGGAGACAACAGAGAGGCAGGCAGAGAAGACACAGCCAGGGTCGTCACAATGTAGACGTTGTAAATGACAGTAAATGATGAGGAGTATGTTAGCTTAAATGAATCTACTCCTCCTACCCATCTTAATTATCATATTCCTCGTTTACTGGTCGAGGAGGGGGAGTGGCAGCAATCTATCACTCCAAGTTATTAATTAATCCTAGACCAAAATATGGCTCCAGTTCATTTGAAAGCCTGACTCTTGGCATCACCCATCTGAACTGGAAGGCAGAAAAGCCACTTCTGTTTGTAGTTGTATATCGGCCCCCTGCTGGGCCACATTCAGAGTTCCTATCTGAGTTCTCTTATTTCTTATCTGACTTAGTCCTCAGAACAGACAAAGTCATTATCATTGGAGACTTTAATATCCATGTTGTCATGAACCAGCTCATGGATCAGATAAAGTAGGGAGAACACACAGGATGGATTTTAGAACAAAGGGAATTTATTGATTGATCAGGCAAAACAACAAACCAAAGCAGAACACCCAAGCAGTCCTGGAGGGAGCCAAGCAAGAGAGTGACTGCCCAGACTGTGGAGCATTTATAGCCCTCACAGCTGATCAGTCCAGGTGAGCTGGATCGCCACTTAGCAGCAGTTGGCCCACCCACTGCCTGCAGAAGGGAGGAGACAACAGAGAGGCAGGCAGAGAAGACACAGCCAGGGTCGTCACACCCCCACCCATAAGAACGGAGACCACCAAGGTCATCCAAAAAAACGTACCCAAAACTGACCCCGGAACCTAAGCAAAAAAAACTACTGTATTAGTATTTAGATTCAGGTGGCTACAGTTACCTTGTGGCCAAATTCCTTAAGTTGGTAGGGTATGCTGTCACCACCTGAAAAGACAGAGTACTTAACCCTGCAGAAGAAATTCCCTTAGGCTTCGGCGACCTTGTACCTAAGACAACAGACAGGGCAGACTAACAAACAGTAAAATCTCTACCACTCAAAAAGCACGAGACAGGGCATCCGCCATAACATTCTCCGTGCCCTTGATGTGACAAATATCGAGCTGATAGGGCTGCAAATATAAGGCCCACCTCACCAGACGCTGGTTTGGATTTTGTAGGGTCTGTAAAAATGTTAACGGGTTATGATCAGTGTACACTTTCACGGGAGCATTTATGTACACCTCAAAATGCCTCAGAGCCCAAATCAAGGCAAGTGCCTCTTTCTCAATCACCGAATAGTTCAATTGGTGGGAATTGAACTTTCGGGAAAAAAAACTGACCGGTTTGTTGACACCAGATTTTTCCTCCTGTAAGAGGACCGCACCTGCTCCTACATTACTGGCATCAACCTGCAGTATGAAAGGCTTATCAAACTGTGGGGCAGCCAGCACTGGACAAGCACACAGGAGGGACTTGACAGTATCAAAAGCCAATTGATACTCCGAAGACCAAACAAACTTGGCTTTGGCTTTCAGTAGGTCTGTCAGAGGGGCTACGATGGTAGAGAAGTTACGGCAGAAACTCCGATAGTACCCTACCAGTCCCAGAAACCGCATCAAATCTTTCTTAATGAGAGGAACTGGAAACCGCTGGATAGCCACAACTTTAACATCAACTGGACGCACCACCCCCTGACCAACTACCTTGCCCAAATAAGTCACTGTTGCTTTTGCAAACTCACACTTAGCCAAGTTAACTGTTAGCTGAGCCCACACAAGCCTCTCCAACAATGCTCTAACCCGTTGGAGATGGTCCTCCCAGGTGTCACTAAAAACCACCACGTCGTCCAAATAGACCGCACAACCAGCAAGACCAGAGACCACGTAGGCGTAGGAATACAGTCCAGAAGGGGTTACGAAGGCACTAATCTCCCGAGCCCGGGGAGACAAGGGGACTTGCCAGTAACCCTTCAGCAAGTCAAACTTACTGACATACTTGGCTGAACCTACTTGGTCAATACAATCCTCCATTTGGGGCAAGGGAAACACATCTGGTTTGGTTACACCATTTACCTTCCTAAAATCAGTGCACGGCCTAAAGGAAGAGTCAGGTTTTCGAATAAGGAGACAAGGTGACGCCCAGCTAGACCTTGAAGGCTCTGCAATTTTATTGTCTAGCATATACTGTACCTCCTCATCCAATTACACCCGTTTCTCAGGAGAAACTCGATAAAAACGTTGCTTAATTGGCTCAGCACTGCCCACATTGATGTCGTGCACTATTAAACCTGTACGGGATGGAACGTCTGAAAACACCTCAGGAAAACTGTTTATGAGTTCAACTAATTTAACTTGTTTGTCCTCATCCAGATGCCCCAGAAAGTTAGGCAATGCTTGTAACACTTCCGAGTTCTTAAGACGTCCATGCAAAACCCCATCATCAGGTGACACCTCCTCTTCTCCCTCTGCTGACCCCCCACCAGCACCAACCTGGTCAGCGGCCTCATTAACACAAAGAGCTGGGTTTCCCCCTGACAGGGATGTACGTGCACCCACAGGCAGTGTGGCTTGAACAAAATAAGGCTTCATCAGGTTGACATGACAAATTTTCCTCCGTTTAGGCATAGCAACCATATAGTCCCGCTCAGAGACCTTGTGCAATACAGTAAACGGGCCAGCAAAACGAGCTTGAAATGGTGAACCCACTACTGGCAACAAAACCAGGACTTGGTCCCCAGGAGTAAACTGCCGTTGCTCAGCACAACGGTCAAACCATGCCTTCATCTTCTTCTGGGAAGTTTGTAATTTCTCTTTTGCCAAGTGCCTAGCTACATACAATCTGTGTCTAAAACCATCAATATACTCAATTAAGTTTTGTGGTGGCGTAGAGGGTTGACACTCTGTTTGCAACACAGCCAAAGGTCCACGCACCGTGTGTCCAAAAATCAAATCATTAGGGCTAAACCCCGTACTTTCCTGAACCACCTCTCTGGCCGAAAGCAGCAACCATGGCAATCCCTCCTCCCAATCACGACCAAGCTCCGTGCAGAAAGAACGCAGGAGTGATTTCAAGGTTTGATGAAAACGCTCTAAAGCACCCTGGCTTTCTGGATGGTACACAGACAAAACATTGTGATGGATGTTCAATTGCTGTAATGCCTGTGCAAACAACTTAGAAGTGAAATTGGAGCCTTGATCACTTTGCACCACTTTTGGAATGCCAAACACTGAAATAAACTGAGTCAGCGCCTTAACTACGGATTTAGCAGTTATCGATCGCAACGGGTACGCAGCAGGGTAACGGGTAGCTTGACACATGACCGTTAACAGATATTGGCTACCAGACTTTGAAGGAGGCAACGGTCCCACACAATCAATGATTAAATATTCCATTGGCTGGAATTGGATACAGCGGTGCTGGAGCAATGGACTGGTTAGGCTTACTGGTCAACTGACAAGTATGACAAGTTTTGACAAAGTCTGAAACATCCCGTCTTAAACGAGGCCAAAAAAAACAACCCAGGATGCGAGCGCAGGTTTTCCTGACCCCCATGTGCCCTGCAATATCATCATGTGTCATCTTTAACACCAGGTCTCTGAATTTTAACGGTACCACTATCTGGATGACAGCTTTGCCCAAGAGGTTGTCCATATGAGGAACCCATTTCCTCACCAGAAGGTCATGGAGTATAAAGTAACCCTGAGATGCATCATTAAAGTCCTCCATGGGAGAAACTTGGTCAAAGAACCCTCTCAATGGAGGATCTACTTTCTGCTCCTTACTCAACTCACCATGTGGGAGCGACTGCAGAGGGACAGGTATGAAAAGAGGCATTTTCTCGGCCTTCTTTTCACAAGCAGCACTAATGTTAGCTTGGGCCATAGCACGGGTTACTGCACAGGCGGTAAACACTTCTGACACAGTGGCACACTCCTGGGACATGGAGGGCACCAGAACAGGAGCATGGTCGGCCTGGAACCCCACCTGATCTGGCCACACCCGATCACCTGCCAAGTCATTACCAAGGATCAGGTCTACCCCATCAACAGGAAGTTCAGGGCGAACAGCCACTTCTACCTCACCTGACACCAAGGCAGAGGTAAGTTCCATTTTGTGTAATCGGACAAAAAGAGGGACCAAACCCATTCCACGGACAACCACAAACTTACCAGTATCATTATCTGAGCTAAAAGGCAAGATTGCCTCTCGCACAAAAGAGTCTAACGCACCCGTGTCTCGTAAAATGGTCACAGAAATCTTTCTATCAGTCCCTGGAATGGACACCAAGCCTTTAGAAAGGAATGCTGAATAATCTGCCTTCATATCCACAGTTTTGGACTGCAGCGCAACCCCAGACATACCCCGTGGTGCAACCAAAGCACTAGACTTAACCTGCCCAACATTTGACCTGGGTTTGTCAGGGCACTCATTTTTCCAATGACCCTTGCGCTTGCAATAATTACAAGTACTACCATCTTCAGACCTTTTCCAAGACGGACGTTCAACCCAGGGGGGTGAAACTGACTCCAGCCTCCCAGGGAGGAAATGGCTCTTATGAGTCAAAACATACTCGTCAGCTAGCACAGCTGCTTTTTGAGGAACTTTAACCTTTCTTTCATTTATAAAGGTAGCTATACTGTCAGGCACACAGCTTTTTAGTTGCTCAAGAATAATTAGGTTACTCAGTTGTTCAAAGGTTTCAACGCCAGATGCACCACACCAACGATTAAATTGAGTGTCCAACTCACACACAAATTCCACATGAGTCTGTGTATCCTGTTTTCGAACACTCCTAAAGCGCTGCCTATAAGCTTCAGGGACCAATTCGTATGCTCTCAACACCGCTGCCTTGACATGGTCATAGTTTCGGCCCTCTGATTTGGAAAGTGAGGCATAAGCTTCCTGTGCCTTGCCAATCAGAACACACTGAAGAAGGAGGGTGTGATCGTCATCAGACCAACCCCTGGTCTCTGCCACTCTCTCAAATAAGGAAAAAAAAAGATCTGGATCCCTCTCTGTGAAGCTTGGAACCAAACGCAAATTAGCTAGTACATCAAAAGCACCCTTCTCTGGAACAGAACCAGTATTTACCAGCTTTCCTTCCTTTAATAGATCTAGTCGACATTGCTCTAGTTCAACTTTAGCCCTCTCAGTTTTCTGCCTCATGACTTCCATTTCCAATTCCCTATTCTGTTTAAAAGTTTCATGTTCAAATTGTAACCTCAGAAGTTCTTTTTGTTGCTCAAATGTTAAAGACTCCACCCTAGCTGATGGCATGAACAAAGATCTTTTACTCAGCTCCTTTGTTACCAATATTTTATCTTCAATCAACTTTTCTTTCACAGCCACCCTTACCGTTTCTTTCAGCTTTTTATCTGTGATTTCAATTTCAAAGTGCTCAGCAATTTTCAAAAGTTGATCTTTGGTACATTGGTCCAACATCTCCTCAGTGGGAGACTGAATAAACTCCTCCAAGGAAGCCATACTCCGTTGTACCTCCAAACAAGAGTCATCCACCCCCTCTACCATAGACTGGAAAAATCGTCCTAACTAAGCTCAACCCTAGTCTTCAAGCATTTACCGGTGAGAGGCTTTTAATCACAGAACCCAGCGGGGCTGGAAAGCACCTGCTATGCAGCCACTTCCAGGAACCCCTGGACGTGAACCTGAGCATATAGCTCTACTCACTTTCACCACCACATAAAAGTTGCCACCACAGGTTCCCTACACAGAACCCATGGGATAAACCTACCAGGGGGTGAGACTCCAAAAACACCTACCCAGAAAAACTCACCGGTCTTCTGAAAAACTTGAACACAAAAACTTAATCAAAACTAAGCACTGACATCATCACCCAAAGTGTATTCCTCCCTCTAAATCAAATCCTTTCCCTAATCAATTGGACGAGCCCCCATTTTGTCATGAACCAGCTCATGGATCAGATAAAGTAGGGAGAACACACAGGATGGATTTTAGAACAAAGGGAATTTATTGATTGATCAGGCAAAACAACAAACCAAAGCAGAACACCCAAGCAGTCCTGGAGGGAGCCAAGCAAGAGAGTGACTGCCCAGACTGTGGAGCATTTATAGCCCTCACAGCTGATCAGTCCAGGTGAGCTGGATCGCCACTTAGCAGCAGTTGGCCTACCCACTGCCTGCAGAAGGGAGGAGACAACAGAGAGGCAGGCAGAGAAGACACAGCCAGGGTCGTCACAATGTAGACGTTGTAAATGACAGTAAATGATGAGGAGTATGTTAGCTTAAATGAATCTACTCCTTTTACCCATCTTAATTATCATATTCCTCGTGTTACTGGTCGAGGAGGGGGAGTGGCAGCAATCTATCACTCCAAGTTATTAATTAATCCTAGACCAAAATATGGCTCCAGTTCATTTGAAAGCCTGACTCTTGGCATTACCCATCTGAACTGGAAGGCAGAAAAGCCACTTCTGTTTGTAGTTGTATATCGGCCCCCTGCTGGGCCACATTCAGAGTTCCTATCTGAGTTCTCCGATTTCTTATCTGACTTGGTCCTTAGAACGGACAAAGTCATTATCATTGGAGACTTCAATATCCATGTAGATGTTATAAATGACAGCTGTAGAAATGGCTTCATTTCATTACTTGAGTCAGTTGGTTTCCTTCAACAGATAAACCAACCAAATCATAGCTTCAACCACACCCTAGATCTAGTTCTGACTTATGGTGTTGAGGTAGAACATGTGTCAGTGTTCCCTCAGAACCCACTCCTGTCAGACCAATCTTTGATCACTTTCACATTTATGATTAAGGATTCTTCGATGCTCAGAGCACAGTCTTACTCTAGCAGATGTCTTTCAGATAATGCTGTAGCTAAGTTTAAGGAAGTGATCCCTGTGCTGATCCCAGGACCACCGCGTGTTTCCCCAGGGATCAGTCATTATAATCTTAGCCCTGCTGAGGTTGACTCTATTGCTGAAGGTGCAGCAGCCTCACTGAGAATCAGCCATCTCTACTTTTAAAATTAGGCTTAAAGCCTACCTCTAAATCTTATTGTTACTAACTCCGTAGTTCCAGTTACTATCATAGACAGACAAATTATTATACTAAGGGGTCATCTAATCATTAGGCTAACATCTTAGTCATGCTGCTAGGGTCCAGAAACATGATCACCTGACAGGCCTCTGTCACCACACTGGGTCATGGTTTCCTACCCCCCCCTCCTCATCAAGTGGACTAGTGATGCTATTTCTTGTGTAGTTTTTCTGCTCCCCACCCCCCTTCTGTATTCATATAATGTATTTTTGTATGTATTTCTATATGCCCATCCTCTCCTCTCCTCTCCTCTCTATTCTCTCCTCTACCTGTCCTCCCCCCTTCACCTCTCTCTCTACCCAGCCGGCCATCAGCAGGAGGGTCCCCCTACATGAGCCTGGTCCTGCTCAAGGTTTCTTCCTGTTAAAGGGGAGTTTTTCCTTGCCACTGTTGCTTGTCTGGGGTCAGGCCCTGGGATTCTGGAAAGTGCCTTGACACAATTGATTGTAAAAGAAGTTATATAAATAAAGATTGATTTGAGACAAAAGATGAGAATATTTGAATTTCAAGTCCTTAAATCTACGTAATACTCTGAGCACATCAAACTCTACACTATATACTCTACACCTGTTACGGTACGTGGGTTTTTAACAGAACCCGAACGCAGGCCAGAACACAGTGGTCCAAATGAGTTTTATTGTCAGGGGAACACACAAAAAGACAGAAGCAGTCTTCCGGGACTGTAGGGAGCTTGAGAGTCAGCGTCTGCCCTTCACAGGTCCACCGGTGAGTCCTCAACCAGAAGCAGTCCCCCTGGACTGCAGAGAACTCGGGAGTCTGGCGCGGCACGCTCACCGGCCCAGCAAACGGCATGAAGACCTTGAACGTGCCCGAGAGACACAGAAGACAGAAGCAGTCCTCCTGGACTGCAGGGAGATCGGGAGTCAGTGTCAGTGCTTCACAGGTCACAAGTGAGTTCTCGAACCAGAAGCAGTCCCCCTGGACTGCAGAGAACTCAGGAGACAGGTTCTGCACCACCCAGGTCCAGCAAATGGCATGAAGACCTCGAATGTGCAGGGAAGACGGGCCAAGCAAAGCCACACCAACAGAGTCAATATTTCAACACTCCTGCCACTAATCCACAAAACTCACACAACACTCTGGCCCTGTTGGGCAGGTGCTCCCTCCATAAGTAGGCGACCAGATGTCAATTGCCCACAGGTATGCCTGCCTGCAGCACCAGCTGCCGCCAATCGAGCTCCTCCACACCCCCTGGAGGAAAAAAACAGACACAACCCTGAACCCCAACAACACTGGTGGTCTCAAACTCAATTTTCCTGGGGGCCGCTAGAG
Source organism: Takifugu flavidus (assembly GCF_003711565.1). Taxonomy (NCBI): domain Eukaryota; kingdom Metazoa; phylum Chordata; class Actinopteri; order Tetraodontiformes; family Tetraodontidae; genus Takifugu; species Takifugu flavidus. The sequence continues at coordinate 9,628,908 of NC_079541.1, read as the reverse complement.
GCAGAGTCTGGGAGAGGCTGGGTCGCATCAGGTTTTCCGCAAGAAAAGCTCTGATAAAAACATTCCAATGTTGTCAAATATCTTTATTTTTATTTTTTAACACAAAATAAGATGAAAAATAAATAAACAACTTAAGAATGAATAAGAAAATAAATCACTCAATTACTAATAATAATAACAATAACAATAACAGAAAAAATAGAAATTGTCTGTGCTCATCACCCACCTTTCTCTTCACTGCAGGCTTTGAAAAAGACATGTTTGGGGCTGTGTAATCTATATAATTCCACTTGGTGCCACTGAAGTTTCTGTTTCAGTGTTTAGCCGATGCATCCCCACACACAGTCACACACCACGGGCGAAGGTTTATAAATATGGATGGTGGTAGGGATATATCACTACCGATGTTTGGGGAATACAAAATAGTCCCTACCAATATTTACCATTAACTTTAATATAGCAAAAATTTACATTTAGTAGTATAAATATTTCAATATACTATGCATGTGGTAGCCTTAATAAAAACTATTTTAAATTACTTCACGTTTTATTTATGAGAGGTTCCTCTGAGATGTATTTGGAGCTATGATGACCCGCCCATGCGCCGCTATTTCATTGGCTGCGACAGAGTGATGGACATTAGTGGTGCCGCCAGTCAGCTAACCTCACCCACGCGAAAGCAGAGGTCCATCATAGTCCCTACCAACACACACACATACATCAACACTAAAATGTGACAGTTGCACAAGCGGCTGAATTGTAAAATTTGCAGTGAAGCGACTTTTATACAAGACAAAGTTCTGTGTTTAGAAAAAACGGCAGAGCTCTCCTCTCCACATGCAAGGCGTCTCCTCTCCACCATGGAATGCCCCCTCTCTTCGAGGAACAATCCGGCTCCGTGTCTTGGACGCCGCGAGGGCTGTGATTGGTCCTCGAAGAGAGGAGGCGTAATGTTACGAGTTCGCAACAAGCCTGGCCAATCTCCCGCCCGCGAGAGCCGTCGTTCAGCTCCGCACACAACACCGTAAAGTGCCATTCATATCAAACTCATGGGCTCCACTAACATTAAACTTTCATATTAAGGTGGGGGCCACAAACTACTGTCCCGGGGGCCGCAGTCAGCCCATGTGCCGCGAGCTTGAGACCACTGCCCTACACTCTACACCCTACACCACACACTCTACACACTGCACTCTACACCCTACACCCCACTCTCTACACACTACACCCCACACTCTACATCCTACACTCTACACTTGAAACTCTACACCCCAAAACTCTACACTCCACACCGTACACTGTTCACTGTTCACTCTACACCATACACCCCACACCCTACACCCCACACCCTAAACCCCACAGTTTACACTGTGTCTCTGAGGTAGAGCCCAGAAATCCTGCAGAGACTCACTTCAGCTGCTCGGTCTCTAGTGTATCACATAGTGGCTGAAAACAAACACCACAAAAAAAAAACACAGCTGGATCCGGTCCAGTTGCAGTTAGCTGATAGCTAACCTCCCAGCTAGAGCAGCAGGACCTCCTCTTCTCACCATTCCTTTCAATAACTCATCATTCATGTGTTCAGGATAACCCTACTCAGCAGTAGCTGGGCCAGGCCGCTCCAGGCTGGTGGGCCAGGCCGCTCCAGGTGTGGATCAAGTACAACTATAGTGCATTGACTGTAACAACATGACATCATCGCTGATGCGCCTGGTGAAACACATAATTTCAAAATCACTTCCTCCTTCACTCCTTAGAATCAGTAATTAACCCTCCTTCCATCACTTCCTTCCTTCCCTGTGGGGATGATTGCTGGAGGACAATGAAGACACGCTGCAGCAGAGCCTGGTGATGAGGAGGACCAGGAAGAGAGGAAGGGAGATGGAGAAGGAGGAGAAGCATGTAGAGAATGAAGGGATCTGGCAAAGTTAGGACAAATGAGCTATGTTGAATGAAAACAGAACGGCAGAGTGGCCCTGCCGCTGGACTCTCTGCCTCCAGAATCTCCTGGATTTGACCTAAACCTCATTTAAATGAAGTGAAACACTGAACAAATGGTCTTGTGGAGGCTTTGAGTGGTAACTGAAACCTTGAGCAGGACCACGTTGGCTTCCGTAGGGTAACATATTGTGTCACTTCCTGTGTTCTCAATAGAGTTCATTGGTGCACTGTGCACGGTGTGTGTTGGATTCACATTATTTAAAATTGAATACTCGGGAAATTCTAGTTACTCGATAACAACAAGGAGAAATAATTCATATTAAACAAATAAAGGACTCCGCCAATCCGACTGATCACTAGCACTAGCATAGCCTCACCATCTGTTTAACCCAGTGTATCACCCTGTGTCTGTTCAGTGTGTGAAATGTTTGGTTACTCTTCTGACCCTGGTAATTGGCGACTCTGTTTTTTTGCGCTACGTGAAGCTGACTCCAGCGACCATAGTTAAGTGCATTCTTGGGGGCCAGAGCAGGCAACATAGTAGCCAATCTAAAGCTGCTGGCGAGAAGTAAACGTAAATTCAGTAAAGTTATTATTCATGTCGGAGCAAACGACACCCGAAATCGTCAGTCAAAGGTCACCAAAATGAACATAGAATCAGTGTGCAATTAGGCAAAAACGATGTCGGACTCTGTAGCATTCTCTGGTCCCCTCCCCAATCTGGCCAGAAATGTTTAGTCGCATGTCGTCGCCTCTGAAACCTCTGAAACTTACCTGTATTTTGTCTGTCTCTGTCAGCCTGTCACACAAATACAGGACCTAATTTCTCCCTCCCAAGCAACTTTAAAGGGAATCAGGAAGTCAGCGACACTGCCGTTAATTGATTAGCTCGTTTAAGCATTGTTGCTTAAACGAGCGTGCCATCTGCAAACATCTGGATTTTAGACTCACTGCTGATTCATGTAAAGACTAAACAACAGTGGTCTCAATATTGAGCCTTGGGGGGCACCAAAAGCCTTACACTCTGAGTTGAGATGGTTTTAGGGGAGGAGTTGTACCAGGAAAATTCAGTGAGAAGGACACCATAATCCACAGCGTCAAAGAACCCCAAGATTGACCCAACATTGAGATGATCCTGCAGTTGTCTAGATTTATCTGCTCAAATGAGAGTCATTTCAGGCTTTTGTAATTTTAGTGATAAGAAATTAGCTCATTTTTAGCTCGCTGACAGGAAATAAGTCAGAGAACATTGAGATCTTCCTGACAGGTCAGAACCCGACCACATGAGTCTAGTATGCCAAGATCCATCATATCAAAGGCAGAATTCAGGTCCAACGACAATAGAACTCTTGCTTGACCATCAAATCAACTGCCAATACGTCAGTCAGAAACCAATGAGTGTAATTTCTACGGAATGGTTAACAGAAAGTGGGACTCTACTGGCTCAGTTAAATCCCTGGGTGACGTATATCCTACGTGTGATATCATGTTGGACTTTTCCTTCTTAATTTATCAAATTATCTCTTTTCGTTTTCACAGTACAGGAAACCACAAAAAGCTGCTCAGAGTAAGAGCTCTGCTGTTATCCAAAGTCAGTTGTGTTGAAGTCAGTTGCATGTCTTCCTGTGATTTGATGCATAATTTAAAGTCATTCAGATGTAAGTGTGTGTCCTGTGGACAGCGTCTGCCCTTCAAGGCGCCATAAAGAGCTCAGAACCCATTCTTTCTTTCAAATGATATGATGGGAATGAATGCTGGACTCTTTTATATCCTTGCTAAACATGGCGCCCGTTCCGTTCTCAAATTCACTGAGGAGTGTATGTTAGCGTACCCATCAACACGTCTTGTCCTGCCAGCTGTACTTTCTGTCATCATCTGTGTGTGTGTGTGTGTGTGTGTGTGTGTGTGTGGTGTGTGTGTGTGTGTGTGAGAGAGAGAGATGGACCCCACCATCTATGAAACCTGGTGATAAGCAGCCCAGAGTGTCATGCTGACTTCAGCAGATGGACCTGACTGAGCCTCCAGGAGGAGCCTGATGGCATTATTGTAGTATTTTTAATTTAATTGAATTAATTTTTGGATCAGCCACTCTCGAATGGGCTTTTGGAAAATTAAAGGTCTGAAAATGTTATATAATATTAAATTATTAAACTGACAATCAAACATTGCACTTACCTAGGGGAAGCAGGTACAAAGTAAAGAGGACGGAGGAGACAGCATGAACATGAACTAACTGGAATGTGTTTGATACATCAAATCTGAACCAGTTTAATCCCAATGAACAGTTCCAGTCTCTGTAACAGGATGCTGTGATCAACTGTATCAAAAGCAGCACTTAGGTCCAGCAGAACCAGAATAGAAACCAGTCCATGATCTGAAGCTCTAAGAAAATAATTAGTAACTTTAATAAGTGCTGTTTTTGTGCTCTGGTGAGCTCTAAAGCCTGACTGAAACAGCTGTTCCTCTGCAGGTGCTCCAGTACCTGAGTCACCATAACCTTCTCAAGAACGTTACAGATAAAATTGGATGTTGGCCTATAACCTGCTGACACCTCAGGATCAGTGATGTATTTTTCATGAAAGATTACAAAAAGCAATAGAGGCGATATTGTTAGAAGATGCAGCAGCTGTGAACACCCCTAATGCAGCAGAAGGCCTGAAATCTGCTGAGGATTCGATATCTGAGAGCAGCAGACAGGAGGAACAGACTCATGGTTTCCATGTGCCACAGCCAGCAGCAGCGCTGTCACGGTAAAGTCATCTGACCCAAATACTGCAATTATCAAGGTTTACCCACATCGGAGCGCAGCTACAACATGGGTCACATCCTTCTATTGCAATATTCTGCAGAAAAGAGCAAGTGGACATGTCAAAAGCATCGGTACCAGTGCTGTTTGTGGTTAAATGAGGGTGAACTGACCCACCACAACCACGTGCTCTGCTTCACAGCCTCTGGCCAGAAACCAGACCGATACCACATTAAAAGGATCTTTGCTGCGTTTGTTCAGTGGCCTTTTCACAGAGCTCCTAATGACCTGCTGTGTAAATAATCATGGAAGGTCATACTTACCGAAGAAGCTGCTGAGATGAGCGACTGCACGCAACCACTGGCAAACTGTCCCCATTAGAATTTAAGATGAGTCAGTCTTGTGGTTGTGCTTCTGCCGCCACAGCAGCAAGAGCAGCATTGGTGCTGTGGAGACCTGAGGCTTTCAAAGACTGTGTCTGGTCTCATTGCTAAGATGCTCCCTAGCCTGGCCGAACCAGGACAGAAGGTGGGTTGGTCCAGTTAGGGGATCCAGACTTCCTGTATGTAGGACACCTTCCTGTCCGCTCCAGGAGATGTGCTGTGGAAAGAGCTTCTGACTCTGTTGAGATAACGAGCAACGTCCTTCTGCTTTAGTGACCATGTCAGAGCTTCTCATCTGGAAATAACACATTCCTCCTTCCCTCCACACCATTTAAATCACTTTTCAGCAAATGATTCTCTTTTAGATTGCTTTCAAGAAATCTGTGGCATCTGAAGATGGATTCTCAGACTATAAATGGAAAGGCAGAAGGTCATGAAAACAGCACATTTATGTTTTGAAAACAGCAAAACAACAGGAATTTGTGTGCTGCATCTCTGTGAGAGGATCAGCACCCTCCGGTCTATGACTCTAGCAGGCGGCTAGGGTCCTGTCTGCGGTTTTTCCTGTGGTTGGGGGGCAGCAGGAGAATTTCTTCTGGCTGTAGTCATGGCTGATGAATCAGCTCTTTGGTCTTTCTCTCCTCCCAGTAGCTGCAGAGTAAAGGTCACTCTGCTGAACCAAAGACGCTGTGGTTGTCTCTGTTGCTGTCAGGAGGACGAGGTTGACAAACCTTCATTGAAGATGTTCCCTCAGTGTTTGTGGAGGTCTCCATGTTGGAATGTGGTCTGTCGCCTGGTGGGCTGAGTGACAACTACGGGAAAAGTGTCACGTTGTCAGGGAGTGAGTGATAATTGGGCTTTGCTCTGTTTTTGGAGCATCATCTCTGCCACCTGAAGAAAAAAGGCTGGAGTATCGTCCTAGGGGGCAGTTCAACAGCACCCTGCTCAGCTCCTTCACATTTACAGCAAACCCTCACTGCTGGTGTAAATCTGCTCCGCTCCTGTCCTCAACTCACCTCCAGAATAAAGGACTGCACTGTTTCTCCTAGAGGCACTGGAGAATCTCCTAGTAGACCTCACTGTTACAGAAGGAGGTCTGTTAATGTCAGTGTGATGACTGAGACCATCAAGTGCTGACATGATGAACCTCTCCGACTCTTGAAAAATTCCAAAAATCCAAGAAGAGGCGAGGCTCTGAAATGCTGGACGGGAGAGCTCGGGAAAAATCCAAAAATAACCCAACAAGTCTACTTCTGTGGGCGGAGAGGTGGTGACCACGAGAAGAAACAAGAACCGTTCACACGATCTGATGCAGGTGAGCGGGAGGCAGCAGCTTTAGACAGCACCTAGATCGTTCTTCTGCCGAGGTGACAACAGTCAAGACAAAAAACTGCAACATGCGAAACAAAAGCCAACAAAATACAGAGAACAGTTGAACCACAACAACCGCCTTTACATGGTTGTTAGCAGTCTCACTATGTTCTCTTCAGTAGAAGCTGGAACCCTCAGAGAATGGTAGCTGACTCTGGTGGACGTGGATTTAACCTCAGAACATCTTTCATCTCATTCTGGTCTCACTGTGAGCAGTTTGGTTGAGGGATGTCTAGGCTAAGAGAAGACAAGTTCATGGAATGGCAGACCATAATACATATGGCCACACACACACACACACACACACACACACACACACACACACACACACACACACACACACACACACACACACACACACACACCACACACACACACACACACACACACACCACACACACACACACACACACACACACACACAGCAGTTACCTGATGGGACCCCTCATCCCCATATGTCTCACTCACATGCTGTTATTTCTCATGTTTGTTGGTTTCATCAAGAATTTAGTCCAAAATTCAAACAGATGAAAAGAAAAACTACACTTTTGAATAAAGTGACTGAAAGTCAGACCGTTACAAGTAAACAATGCATCAGATGTTTCTACATCATCAGGGAGGGGTTGCTTTCCAATAAAAACATCTCCCTCCCAGCTCCTCTGGGACGGGCCTTGGAAGATAACAAGCCTGAAGCAAGCCACTGAGACACAGACACAAGACAAAGATGGAGCAGGCCTGAATGTACAGTGTGCCGGGTGCGATTAGGACCCAAAAGCAGCACTCTGGAAAACTGGACCGTGGTTATTAGCACACGGGCAAACAGGAACTCATGCAGACAAGGAAGCACAGGAAACAGTCCGTTCTTCAGGCCCAGGGCCCGCACAACGTCAGTGGGTTTCAGGCTCAGGGATTGGGTGAGTGCGGAACCGAGGGGGGAGGACGTGAATCCTCGGAACCGTACAGTCCCGTTTACAGCGGGCAGGAGTGACAGAATGGGGCTTACAGGAGGTGAGGCCGACGATGTAGCTGAGCAGACTGGGGGTGAGCAGCAGCGAAGTTGGGGCCACGTGGAGTAGTCAGGACCAGGCGAGCGGGCAGGAACGCTGAGGCAGAAGTCGTGGTCAGGGGCAGAAAGCAGGTAGGTTTTCCAGGGAACAGGCGAGGCAGGCAGAACGGAGGCAGGCAGAACGGAGACAGGCAGGGTCGGTAGCAGGGAAATAACACTGGAAAGTCTCGCATCAAAGCAGAAGAACAATCTGGCAAAGACTGAGAGTGCAGGGGAGGCTTATAAACCGGGCTGATTGGGAATTGGCTGCAGCTGTGCTTGCAGGTGAGTGGCGTTGAGCTGACGGGGTGGGAGTGGCTGGCAGGTGGAGTGGAAAATTACCGGGACAGGAGGGAACTGGGGGAATGGGGCTGTGACATACTGTATAGAGGAGAACAGAGAACAGAGGAGAATGCAGAAAGACAGACGACAACACAGGAGAACACAGGAAAACAGATGAGAACACGGAAAGACAGACGAGAACGGAGGAGAACACGGGAGAACAGAGGAGAACACAGAAGGACAGACGAGAACAGAGGAGAACACACGTGTACACACTCACATGAGGATGGATGGATGGATGGATGGATGGATGGATGGATGGATGGATGATGGATGGATGGATGATGGATGGATGGATGGATGGATGGACGGACGGATGGATGGATGGATGTCCTTTGCCTCGTACATCTAAATCCATCCTCTGGGATCAGGAAAGACATCCGTCCAGGGAGGCAGATCTTCCAGTCAATGATCCAAACCTCAGATGTTTGTCAGCTAAAATACTAACGGTAGCTTCTGGTAGCACCGGCAGATCAGCCATCCTCATCAGGAGAGTGCAGCCTTCATTCTATTCTGAGTCCCTGTCAGACCCAGAAAAGGGGCTTCCAACTGGTACCAGCTGCTAGTGCCCTCTAGGGTAATAACAATCGGTGGTTGAACTCTGGCATCTGTAAGCTGCATGGCTGTTCCTGCCTCCCACCATCACATGACAATCCAGCCTTCTGCCCAGTACTGTGGTGATTGGTGAGTGGAAACCTCACAGTTTGGTGTCTCCAACAAACTAGTTTGCAACCAGCTTTCCTGTGTTTGCCTCACTTCACCACAGACTGAGGCAATTGACAGCCGAACCTGGACAGGGGTGATTTGGAGGAGCAGCCTGCCTGATCTTCTGAACCCGAGCATCCAAGAGAAGCTCAACATGGAGCTGCTACTCCTCAACGTTGACAGGAGCTAGTTGAGGGGGGTTGTGGCCTCTGGCTAGGATGCCTCCTACACGCCTCCTGGAGGATGTGTCATGGGCATGCCCATCTGAGAGAAGACCCCCTGGCAGACCTTAGACATGCTGGAGAGGTAATACCTCTGAGGTGTCTTGGGAAAGCCTTTGTGGCCCCCTGGAGGAGCCGGTGGAAGTGGCCTCTGGGCCTCCCCTGAAGCTGCTACCATCCATGACCAAGAAGATGAGGTATCCAACTGTGAAAATCTGCTGTCACCCGTTTTCTTAGCCTCTTATGCTAAAGCCCATCACAGACATCATAAACATTAATTTAAACATTCTAACCTGATCTCGACTGTCTCAAAGTATTCTGTCACCAAGTTTTACTCAGATTAGTACTAAAACCACGAGCGTCCGTCACATTATTGAGGTGCTGCACATCAAATGACCCAGAGGAGTTTAGCCAAATAAGTTAATGATCTTAAAGCGTAGATAATCTGCTTGTTTGCAACTATATTTCAAGTGTAAACCAACCTGTGTAAAAAGAGAGGAAAAGAAGCTCAAGTTCCAGTCCCCCCCCCAGATGGAACTTCCAGAGCCAGTCGAGGGGGAAGACTGTCGTGAGTCCACCACGTGACCTCTGTCCATGTCTCACAAACACAGGGCTGGTAATTACATGGTTTTAGGGACATCTCCTAGGGGTGCAGACAGACGGCGTGTGTGTGTGTGTGTGTGTGTGTGGGGGGGGTCCTTTACATAACACTACCAACCTTATAATCCCAAGGCAGACAGATTTCTGCTGTTCTGACCATAAACTATTATTAAGCTAATGAGTCTAATAGTAGTGTTATTATCTGACGGGCTGAGCTGAGGGAATATAATAGTCTCCCTTCTATGGACACAACTTAGAGACCTCCTGCTTCCTCACTTCAAATATGGAAACACCTGTGGACTGGCCAGTATGAATTTACCTCCCTTCATTGTTCCACAGCGTGCCACCTGCAGCAGTAACAGCCCCAACGTCTTCATCGTGGAGAAGACCCTGTCAAGCGTTTGAGCCCAGACTGTGATGCTGCAGACCCCTGTCGGCTCTGGGTCAGGTTTAGATCTGCTGTGGTAGCACCTGAAGATCACGCCTGCTAAAGAGGTGTTGTTGTTTCCTGCCAAGAAGGTCCGGGAGACGTCATGGTGGGAGGAGATCCTGCTCTCCCTGGAAGAGCAGCTCTCGTGTGTGTTTTAGGAGGTTAATGACGTGTGTTGTCAGTCAGTCAGCTATGCTTAACCTTAGGGACAGACTTTGTGTGTCTGTGTGTGTGTTTTGTCCAGCCTCATTAGGAGGTGTGTGTGTGTGTGTGTGTGTGTGTGTAGGCTGTGAGATCAGGCGTGGGGGCTGCTGTTCGGCTGGGGGGGATTTCCAGCCAGTTGGGCCTACTGTTAGAGGCCGTGTTCGACCGGCTGGTGGATATTTAAGTGAAGACTGAGCTCTAAGATGAGCTTCCAGACACAGACAGGTCTCAGAATAAGGGCTTCATTAGTGCAGCCATGAGCTCTCAGACAGGCTCTGCAGAAGAAAAGTGGCCTCTAAGGATTAAATACTTTTGAGGGGTATTACTGTTGGAGTGGCTTGCCAATTAGATTAGTTGGCCAAGACTAAAGATAGGTTTACTGAGAATAAAGCCCAGATGAATACTGGAGAATGTCAGAAGAACCATGTATTCATGGAGAACACTAACCCAGTGAACACAGTCAGAGACGTTCAGCAGAGGAGAGAAATACCCTCGGAGCAGCAAATACTGAGAGCAGACACGTGGACAGCGCAGGTACAGGACACGTGGACAGCGCATGTACAGGACCTGTGGACAACCAAACACTGACTGCCAGCACACCAACACAGGTGTATCTTCATTACAGGTGTGCTGAAGCTGAATGTGTTTGTGAGCACAGTTGTCTCATCTTAGGCTCACTAACATCTACGGCGTAGATGTTAGTGAGCCTAAGATTCTACGCGCAGATTCTACGCTCAGATAGTTCTGATATTCAGGGTCAGGGTCTTTTGTTGTGGTGCTGCACCAGCACATTTAGTCCCCTGAACCTATAGATCAGAGGTGTCAACTCAAATACCCAGTGGGCCAAAATTCAAAACTGGGACAAAGTCATGGGCCAACATTGATATTTATTGAAAAAATCTTCCTCCAGCTATAACTCAGAACCTTTTGATATGGACCCAAACTAGTTTTGCTCAACAACTGATCATGGAACAAGCAAAGCTTAACACAATACAATATATAATTTATCATTGCACATATGCAAAATTGAAATTCAAATAAAACACATCACTGGCATTCAGTTCTTTTTTATTCGCAGCCTTTTGAATTCAATTTCAACAGTAATCTTTTGCCATTGTAAGTTAATGTAATGCCTTTTCATTTCCTCTACTTTCTGGTCGCCTTTGAGTCATTTCCAGGTGTGTGTGCTTGTCTTGGTGTTGCATTTGCGTTTTGCATCACAGTTTTATTCGCTACTTAAGCACTTCTGGTTAGATGCTAACTGCATTTCGTTGCCTTGTACTTGTGACATGTGTAATGACAATAAAGTTGAATCTAATCTAATCTAATCTAATTTTATAGTGTCATCTGCTGTTGTCCTCCTTGTAATGAACGTTGACCCTACATACCAGACAGACAGGTCTGTCTTTTATATATCTAAACAGATATTCTGCCTCCTACCTGTTCAGAAAGGTCCTATTTTCTGCCTTTCCTTTAATCATTTTTCAGAGGGGTACTGCCAGAATTAGCATTAGCATATAAGGTCGCTACAACTACTTCCTCTCTCTTGGTGGTTGGCAAGCCACATATTGGTGCATTACCACCACGAACTGATGTGGAGTGTGGATTTTCACACCAAAACACCAGCAGAGCATTCTGGTATTTGTAGTATTAGCACATGCACTTTAAGCGATAATACCGGTGGGCCAGCTCTAATAGTCAATTGGTATGGCTTCGCGGGCCAAATATAATTACATTGCGGGCCAAATTTGGCCCACGGGCCAGAGTTTGACACCGATGCTATAGATGCTCCTCATTTATAGGTAGAGGAACCATAAACACAATCACTAATCAAATAAAGAAGGTCCTGTAAGCACCTCGCCCCCCTGTAGCCCCTCATGGCAGCCCCTCAAGACTGCCTTTGAACAGAGGAGAAGGTGAAGGAGGAGGAGAAGGAGGAAGAGGAGGGGAGGAGGAGTAGTAGTAGGAATAAGGGTAGGTGGAGGAGGAGGAGGGGGAGGAAGAGAAGGAGGAGGAGGAGACAGGGGTTAAGGAGGGGGAGGAGGAGGAGGGGAAGGATTTGGGAGGAGGAGGGGGAGGGGGAGGAGGAGAAGGAAGGGGGAGGAGCAGGAAGAGAAGGTAGAGGAGGAGGAGAAGGAGGAAGAAGAGGACAAAGATATTTTTGGTTATTTTTGACAGTAAAATGTGCAAAGGTGCAAATGTATTGTGTTGTCTGTGTTACATTGCCTGTGTTGCATTGCCTGTGTTGTGTTGCGTTGCCTGTGCTGGGTCATGCTGTCTGTGTTGCGTTGCCTGTGTTGCATTGGCTGTGTTGTGTTTTGCTGCTTGTGTTGAGCTGCCTGTGTTGTGCTGTCTGTATTGCGTTGCCTGTGTTCCATTGGCTGTGTTGTGTTGCCTGTGTTGTGCTGTCTGTTACGTTGCCTGTGTTGTACCCAGACTGGTGATGCTGGTTAAAGCATCCAAACTGGGATTAGCACAGGTAGCCTCCTCATCATTAGTATAATCCCACCGGAAGTGTGTGTTACAATCCCACAGATTACAATCATTATATCGCACACGTGCCAAATAACCCCCCCCCCCCCCCCCCCCCGGCACGAAACCCTGGCTTGTGTCTGTTCATCCTTTGGGCGCGCTCCCATCTCCGGCGGGCGCACACCCGCGCCGTGTACTTGGCGCGCGCTTGGCACGGTTCCGCGCACCGTGGCCGCTGTGTAGTAACGCAGAGCCACAAGAGCTCAGACATGGCGGCGGATCCTCAGCCGGACTGGCTCTCCTGCCTTCCTCCTTCCTGGAGTTACGGGGTCACTCGCGACGGACGCATTTTCTTCCTGAAGTAAATATGAAGCTCGGAGCGGATCAAAGGAGCCGCGCTGTTTGTTCTCGCGACGCATTTTATCTCTTCCTCGTTTCCCGACTCCTCTTTTCACCCTTTCCCCGTTTTCTTCCACCAACAGCGAAGAAGCGAAGAGCAGCACCTGGTTACATCCTGTGACTGGAGAGGCTGTGGTCACCGGGCACAGGAAAACTCCAGGTACGCACGGACGCGCGCACGCGCCGAATGCACGGGAAGGTTATCCGCGCGTCACGGTGGAGGAAAAATGGTCGATAAGTCGCGGAGAGGAAGGGGAGTTCTTCCCTGCAGCAGAGCACCAGCCTCCCCCCACAGCTCCCCCTCTGCCTCCCCCTGCCTCCCTTGGGCGGATCATTCCTCTCCCCCCCTCACCCCCACCTGGACACTTTGCGACACAGTTTTTAAAAGTTCCGTCACGTAGGCGTGAACCGATTTCCAAGGCGATCCCCGCAGTCACATCTGACTGCAGAGACACGCAGCTTTCACGCACGCACCGGCTACACGCGCACCAACGCACCGCGGCTCGACACCGCGAAACGCAAATGAATAAAACGGCACATCTGCCTCTACGGGGGTGGTGGTGGGGGGGAGGGGGGGTGTCATGCATGCGCATCATGCGATCTGGTTGTTGGGAAGATGCAGAGAGAAATGACAAAATAAGATGTTTGTGGCCTCACTGCAATACTGCGTGCGCGTGCGCGCGCAGGCTGTGAGATAAAAATCTGTGTTTCTGTCTTTTCCAGATTTACCAACAGGATGGGAGGAAGGATACACGTTTGAGGGTGCACGCTGCTTCATCAAGTGAGTTAAAATTCGTGCCTGCGTGTGGGGTGGGGGTGGGGGGGCTACACCTCTGTCATTTGCACACACAGTCACACAAACATGTTTGTGTGTTGAGAGCAAGTTTGTCAGGCTGCTGTGAGTCACAGTCTGCACTGCTGTGCTGAACAGGCTCTACTTGTTGGCCTGCTGTGTGTGTGTGTGTGTGTGTGTGTGTGTGTGTGTGTGTGTGTGTGTATAAAGACTCTCCAGGGTTATTAGCAACTCTGGCTTTACTTATGCACATTTGCAGACATGAATAATTTGCAGGCTGTTTGAAGGCTGCTGCCGCTGAGGCCATGTTGGGGGCTACAGCTGACACTGACTGAGCTAATATAGCTTCTCTATAAATAGCAGGAACCAATGCTCATCGGTATGTATAGATGTGTGATCCCTGTGGTGTGCACGTATCCATTCAGACACGTGAGTGCTCCGGCTGGGTTATTGTGAATAAGGAATCTGTACCTGGAGCCAGAACGGGACAAACTTGCTGCTGTTGCAGGTAAACTGGGAGCTAACAACGGTGGACTGGTGGACTCAGCTTAGCTCTAACCCCTCGAGATCAGTGGCAGCTGCGGCATCCCTTTCAGTCCGGCTGTAGTTCTCTAACGTCTGCGAGGATCCAGATGTGAGCTCGGTGTGATTGGTGCTGTGCTCGAGTCACCGATGGTCCGCTAACTTTACTCCCATCTCCTCTCTCACTGTGTCAGTGTGATATGACATAACATGACACGAGCGTTGGCGTGAGGAAGCTAGCTCACAAATGCAGTGCCATGGTCCTCAGGGAGGGGATAAAAGAAGCATGTGTGGAACCAGATGCAGAGCGGAGTGACAGTTGTGGACCTGATGAGTGCAGGGGAACCAGAGAGTCCGCTTCACCCCTCAGTCTGGGGACCAGTCTCCAGGATCACAGCACTCACCTCTCCTTCTGAGATGAAGCTTGATTTAGGCTGAACCTGTCATGTCAGCCCAGGAAGCCTGGAAGATAAACTTCAGACCTGCATTCACCTCGTGATAGAGACGTGAACCCTGATGAGGGGCTTGTTCTGTCGCTGCATACCTTCATGCAGGCGGGTTCCTGAGTGAGGTCATGGACTCTGACTGAGGCAGATTCTGGCTCTCTTGCACTTAATGTCTTGAGCACAATGAGCTGATTGGACCTGGGACAGTTCCACTCGTTCTTGGCCTTAATAGCGTTGCGTGGTCACCACTTGCTCAAATCCTTCAAATTCCTCCGAGATTCCTGCTGGGTCATTTTCTATCAGCTCATTATTGGTGTCCTGGTCTGGCTGCCCGCTCTGCATCCAGGGCAGCAAAGGGCACCACTTCCCTCTGAACGCCTGTTGCTATGCAGTCAGTCCCCAAGCCGGGCCACACGTCCAACCTTTTGCTTTAGTTTGACCCTCTGAACCCCCCTCACAGTTGTGAGGAGTCCTCACTAGACTGAGTTGGCTGTGGAGCCGTTGAGGGTCCTCGGTTCTCTGGTGTCCAGTGTTAACACGGGTTTTGGGTCTATTGGTCAGTAGTTCTTCAGTCCCGTTGCTGTGTTGTTCAGGACAGATGTTCTCCGGGATGGATGGGTGGGATTAGAGGTTCTACTCTGGCTCCCTGGGTTATCCCTCAACAGGACATGAGCATGGCTGCTGCGTACTCAGGAGAAGTTGAGAAGATCCTGTTGCCCTTCTGTTAAGTGAGATGAGACCTCTGACAGGTGTTTGTTTATTCAGATTGTCTGCTTTGGATGGGATTCACGAGACCCACAGCTCGGTTGTTAGCATAAGCTAATGCCTATTGTGGGAAGCATGCAACCGCTCTTCATATTCTGGTGATATTCCCATCTAATAGTTTGTGAGCATTTTTACTCCACATGCGTCTGAAGCTCTGCCTTCGAATCAACGGAAGAGATTATCCAGCAGGCTGTGTTGAGAAAGTGCCTCCTCTAGGGTTCTTCTTCAGGCCGTTCTTTAAACAGATAGTAGGATCGGATCAGATAAGGTTTGGGCGACATGACTGATGGCTGGAGAAGACACCAGGAGATAACCAGTGTTCCGACAGCAAGCTGCTAAAGTTTTATGGCCACTAATCCTGACAACCAACATGAAAACCTCCAAAGTGGTTTCCTGAGGTTTGTCAGGGGGAAGCGAGGCAGACCTGCTTGGCTGGAAGGATGGTGGAGCTGAGGGAGCATTCCTGCTCTTCCCAAGTTCTCTATCACAGTCAGGAGACAGTGTTGACCCAGAGGAGGGATTCAAACCCACCATTCTGCTGTCCCAAAGCTAACAAGGCTAACCGCAGCGTAGGTTAGCCCCGGCTCTGATCACCTGATATCTGCTGTGGCTCCAGCCCCAGAGGCCCCATGTCACCGAGTCGCTCCGGAACTGCTGAGGAACAGGCAGATGACTTCACTGCTTCCTGCACAGGCGAGTCCAGAAGAACCCGGGTCTGTTCACAGTGTAAACATCAGCAAAGCCCCCCCTTTCTGTGGGAGTCGGTCTGTCCTCCCCTCAGCAGATCTCTCTGCTGCTCCTTATCAGGTGTGTGTGTGCGTGTGTCTGTGTGTGTGCGTGTGTCTGTGCGCGTGTGTGCGTGTGCGTGTGTGCATGAGTAAGTGTGTGTCTAGGTCTGCTCTCTACGTGCACATGTCACTGATGCAGAACTCTGCGATGGTCCTGCCTGGATGTGTGAGATCGGATCTTTGAGGCTCCCACATCTCCCAGTTCTAAACTGGTACAGATTTCTGCTGAGTCCAGTGCAGCCTGGCTGTGATCACCAGTATTCCCAGTCCAGCTTGGTTTGACTGGGAATACTGGCTGGTTGGATGATTTAGTGAAGCTTAGTGTGGAGGAGGTCTCACTCTGAGTTTCCAAGGGTTTTACGGTGATGGTTTTACTGGTTTGGAGAGACATCTGTCCATCCACCACTGCTGCTGCTGCTGTGTTCCGCTGTGTCTATAGATTCTTTATTACACATGTCTCAGGTGCTACTGAGACCATACAGTCGATATTCAGTGTGGCTGCAGGGCTGTATTAGCTCCAGACAGTAAAGTTTACATTCCATTTGTTTAACCTCCAGCCTTTAAGCCTGACTGGTTGCATTCATCAACTGGCGAACTTATAGTATTAGCAGCTCCTCTGGTCCAAACACACGGATGTTTAACTCAGACGGTTCCTGGATCAGATCGAGGACAGGCATCTGGCTTTCAGGCTCCTGGAGACGGCTGTGGGCTCCTGTGATGGCCGGTTGTTGGTCTCTTGGGTGGTTGTGATGTTTCTCTGTTTCCAGTAGACAAACATGGTTCTGATGATTCCTCTTGGAACGTTTGACACCACACTCTGGAAAAAGTGGTTCTGTGGGTGCCAAAGAACTTGAACATGAGGGAGAGCAGGGTTTGAAGAGGATCTTTGGTTGGAGGACTCGCATCCAAACACAAAGCTGGTCTATGAGACAGATGGAGTGCTGATGTTCATTTCAGCTGGGTGAGTCCAGAAGATAGTGAGTCAAGGCTGCAGCAACGACCTCCCTCCCTCCCCCGAGGCTTCTGGTCACAACAGTTTTAAACCTCCTCAGCTTCACATAATCAGTAAAGTTGATGGAGTCAGTCCTGGATCTAAATGGGACCACCATTAGCAGGAAGACCAACCAGTCCTTGGTGGTGTTTATGGCCTGTGAAAATTAGAGGCAGGTCTGTGGTTTATTTCCAGACATTAGTTGTGTCCCTGAAGGCATCGTCAGTCATTCCGTTCTGAACAGACCTTAGTTCCTGGTCCATTTTCCACTTCCAGTTTAGATCCAGTTCACTTTAAACTGGTAGTGAACACATTTAGATGCCAGTGAGGATACAGTCTGAGAGATCGTGCAGGTGACACAACCCCCCCCCCCCATCCATCCGCCAGATTGGTGGGGGCTTGTGTCACCATAAACTGGGCTGACTGGGACCAGTGAAGTCAGGGCTCGGCCCCTGCAGGTGCACGAGTAGTGCCGGTCGATTCAGCGGTGTTCATAATGAAAGACGCTGTGTTGTCTGATAGGCACAGGCGTGCACAGACGTGCACACACCTGTAGGCAGCCGTTCCACAGATGAGCTGAGTCAGCCACAGACAGGTGTGGTGGATCAGCAGCTTGCGTCAGCCGGGTGTCATCAGACCTGCTGATGTAACGTCACCTGACCAGTCAACCAGACTCCGCCACTGGTCTCAATAAGAGTTGCATTGTTCCCTGAGACACTGAAAACACCAGTCTGTTACAGGGAGTGTTTGTTTCAGACCAGTGGTGCCCTCTTGGAAAGACAACCCCGCCCAACCGGTAGTGATCTAGCCCTGACCTCACTTGTGTCTCTAAGCTGTTATTAACAGGTATCGTAACACTGTTATTACTAATGTGTCCCACAACATGGGGGCTCATTTGTGTGGGCCTGAGTCTCTTTGTGTCAGCATCAAGTTTATCGGGCTAGATCTATGAATAAAAGATGACCACATCATGTTAGGCCTTCACATGCGTCATCGTCTCTGTGCGCCGCTGTCCACATCTGGGGGTTTGGGACACGCTTCATCCGTTGTGTGTTTGATGAGCATGGCATGTGTACGACATGTGTACGACACGCAGCTTATTAATGTTGCATCAGTGTTGGAAGATTCATGATGCAGAGATGAAGTCGCAGCAGCCCTGGTTGAGCAGGTCCATGCTCAGGAGGAGAAGAGACGGGTGTATGTCCACAGGTGTGTCCATATGTTCCTGTTCGGTCCACTGACAACAAGTAGCTGGCTGCAACTGTAAAAGCTCCAAGCGAGCTGAGGGAGCTCTGGGCACGTCTCTGGTGATGCCCAAGACATCTGCATTAATCCCCAGGTTCCTCTCCTCTCCTCTGTTTGTTCTGGTTCTTTCTGATCTTTTTATTTCTGTGTTTTATTTTTAACGTTTTTCCTTTTTCTCTTTGCTCGTCTGAACTGTAAATGAGGATTTCCTTTGTGAACTCATAAGTTTAAGTAAAGATGATGAAGGAGGGAAGGAGGGAGGGGGTGGATTTGTGATGGCGATGCCTTCGAGTACCTCCGGGCTCCTTGTTTACTGGGGTGGTGTAGTTTAGTGTCTGTTCATGTGTGAGAGGAGGTGAACTGGGGCAACAGGAAGTTGTGCTGGAGGACATGTGGACCGTAGCGCTGCAGTAGTTCCTGTACCATCTGCTCCTCCCTCACATCAGCTGGAGGACTTCTGCCCTCCCCCAGCCACCATGTAAGAGCCAAATCCTAAAGGTGGTTCTGAATGATTCTATGGCTTCTGACATCCCAGAATATAAAGGAGAAAAGCTGTGGGCTCAGATGTCCCTGAGCTGTATCCCATGATGCTTCACACAGAATGAACCAGTAATCTGGTGCTGAGGCAGCTCAGGATTACAGATGCCCATAATCTGAACTGGTCTGTGCCAAACCTCTGCACGTGCCCCAACCTGACCTGGCAGCCAACATTCTAGTGTTCTCAGTCCCAAAGCCTCAGCCTGGATGTGTGTGTGTGTGTGTTGAATGGGATTTGGCCACTGAGCCTGCTGCTGCTTTCTGATTGTGACTGTTAAAGCTCAAGCAGACGTGTGGCTGTTGTTGGTGACTGAAGCAGCTTTACAGCCACTAAATGGCTGGACGGAGCCGGTGGGACGGAGCTTTGTCCTCCTGGATGCCGACCGCTGCCCTGAAACACACACATGAGCCAGTCAGAGCAGGACCTGTGGCTCTGCCCCCAGAATGAGAGCATTCTCATGAGCTCCTAAAGGTGCGTTAAAGCATCAAAGCTTTCAGAACTGTCTTGACTGGTAATCGTCTAGTTTATAGCAACCATCAAACTACGCAGGAAAGAACCACAGAACCATTGAGTCACAGAAAGAGAAAATAAGAATCAAATCAGAAGATCTGAGATGAGCACGAAGAGGTGTCGGTAGACCTGGTGCTCTGATGCTCTGGGTGATCTTTGCTTCCTGAAACCACGTTCTGGATCGATCTTTCACTGTCTCACAGCGTCTGTCAGATCTCAGAGTGGAAGCGTCACACACACCTTCTCCAAACACACCCTCCAGATGTCACACAGTACCAGCATGAAAAGGCAGATGCCTGTGCCCACAAGACCAGGGGCCTTGAGAGTGATACATGTCATATTTATAGGAGGGTGATATATTTCATATTTATTGGAGGGTGAATCATGTCATATTTATAGGAGGGTGATACATGTCATATTTATAGGAGGGTGATACATGTCATATTATAGGAGGGTGATATATTTCATATTTATTGGAGGGTGATATATGTCATATTTATAGGAGAGTGATACATGTCATACTTATAGGAGGGTGATATATGTCATACTTATAGGAGGGTGATATATGTCATATTTATAGGAGGGTGAAACATATACTTATTGTAGGGTGATATCTCATATTTATAGAGAAGAGTGATACATGTCATATCTATAGGAGAGTGATATATGTCATATTTATAGGAGGGTGGTTTCATGGTCTCAGGAGAGACACCGACATGGTTGACCTTCTGGATCTCTGGTCATGCAGTGGTAAATGCATGTTGTGCATGTCTGGAGATTCTAGAGATGGGTTGATCGATTGTGTTGGTGTTCAGGGTCATTCCTGATCGTAACAGATGCTGTTTAAATAAATTTGTCAGTGTCTCCTGGTCAGCTGAACTCGGTGCTGGACCAGTCCTGTCTCACCATTAGCTCCTCCTTCACGCAACTTTGTGGAGCAGAGTGGAGATCTTTTAAAGAAGCTGCCCTTGTTCTCCTCGTGCTCGCTCTGTCACCGCTGGTCTCCCGCCAGTCCCAGAATGGTTCCGTGCTGAACCTGTTCTTTACACAACACCAGATGCTTTTGGCGCAGTCGGACCTCTTGGCTGCCAGGAATCTTCCCTGACGTGCAAACGGAGCCAGGAGCTCAAGGCCTTGGTTCAGTCTGAAGGTGTTGCTCCTGCCCAGCCACTCACCCTGAGAGACATTGGGCCAGATTCACCAATATGTTCTTAAGAATCTTCTTAGATTCTTTCTTAAGTTGTTATTAAGAAGTTTTTTAAGAAAACCCTACGTCGGATTCATCAACGCGTTCGTAAGCCCCAGAATTGTTCGCAGCTGTGTTCTTAGATTGATGAATGCCATCTGTTCGTAAGTTGAAAGCGCGTGCCAGGTGAGTCTAATTAACATACGATTAGCATAAGTCACCGCCCACTAATGCCCATAAAAGGAACTGCAGCAGGGCCCTGCAGACAGAGCAAAAAGCAGCCAAATGCCCAAAGCGAAATGCCCAAAGCTTGCCTCTCCACGCCTGATTTCTGACGCCGTGTTGAACAATCAAGAAAGGATGGCTAACACGCTTGATAAAATTGCCTCAACCCTGATGACTATAGCCAACACGCTTAAAGAAATCAACGAGAATGTAAAAAAAGAAGAATGTAAAAAAAAATAAACGTGTAAAAGCTGTGCTCGGATTGTGACAATAATGCATTTTATTCACAAACGGGCAATTAATCGTGCTCGAGCGTGAACCGCGTGCCTGCAGTCTGGCCCCATCATTGCGTCAGGACGCACATCCTCACGGGGTTGTGGCTCTGTGTCCAAACACATCCAGCGCCCCTTTAACATGCCGATGGTGCGTTCAATGGTGGAGCGACTGCGCGCATGCATCTGATTGAATAAAACTCCTGTGGAGTCTGAGGGTTGGTCAGTGGTGTCAACAACCAGAGCATATCCTCTATCCCCTAATAAAATAAATCAAGATAAAATCAAATAAAAAGACAGTTTTGGCATGGTTTCCAATTTGGTTGATTAATGTTAAGTCATTGGCACATTTACGTAATTTTAAAATTCTCCATAAATCACCAAAAATAGGAAATAAACAAATAAATAAATAAATATGACAGAATTATCATTGTAATATTGAATTTTATTGAACTGCACAAGAGAAGAAAACACAACCATGCCAACATGTCGGCACTGAAATGTGCGCAAGAGTACTCCTGAGTGTTCGTAGGATTTGTTCTTACCTACGAATAAATCCAGGATAAGAAGACACACACACACACACTACATGTCCCAGACCCCTCCACACCTCCCAGACCCCTCCACTCCTCTCAGACCCCTCCACTCTTCCCGATCACCCCATGTCCCAGACCCCCTCACTCACACACACACACACACCACACACACACACACAACACACACACACACACACACACACACACACACACACACACACGCCAGACGGTGTATGGGAGTGTCCTAGTTTTGCTGTGGTCTTTGTGTGTCACTGTTGCCTCTTTGGTGAACGTTTAGCCTCATAGGATTGAGAATATGCCACATTTCTGTCCCACTTCCTACACTTGTCCAACTCAACCTGGAGAACTCTGAACATGGGAATTAGACGCCAGTAACTCAAATATGAAAGCATTTCCAGAGGTGACTGGACTTAGTGTCTCATTTTGAACCCTTCCTGACTCCTGATTTTCAAAGGTGCTTTGATGCGATGGACACCAGTGTGGAGCTGGGACTGGGGTTCTAACAGGTTCTGGTGTCTCAGAGGTCACTTTTATTTGCTCCAGAAATGGACAACACTAATTTGGACCAAGAGGACATGATTAAATGTGTCTTTAATAAAGGATTAAAGTATGAAGGGTTTACTGCTAAAGATGTTAACAGCCTGTCTCTGTCCTTTTTCAAATGTCCCCCTGTTGTCCCACGGCTTGACTCCTCTCCAGGTAAGACTTTGTGTTACTGTTGCTTGTATTGTTCAGTGGAAAACTGCCCATGTTATGGGATGGATGACTAAAGGAATATTTGTCGGAGACGGCTTTGTGCAGGATGAACGTTGATGACTTCATAAATATTCTCTTTGACCTGGATGACTGGGGACATTCATCGACATCATATATAGGCTAACGTCCTCGTTGATTCTGTGACTTTTTGTTCTCAGCCTGCTCCATCATTCATGTATTCATGCTGCCCTACCTTTCATGGAAATACTGCAGCTGATGTGTTGTCGGTCCCACCAACATTCATGGATCTTCCTTCAGCTGATAACGTCCCCCTTGTCCCTTCTGTGTCTTTGAGGGAAACAGGTTGAGATCCTGGACAAATTCACATCAGCTGCTTTCTTGGTCTCAGGAGGGACACAGTCCTGGTTGTTCTTCTCTGAGGACACAGTCATGCAGTGTGTCTGGGAAGTGTGTCAGCAAGTCTCTCTCTCTGTCCCCCTCTCTCTGTCCCTCTCTCTCTCTCTTATTGATGTGATGAATGGATGAATACCCGTTGTTATTTTTACATAGATTATTGGTGTCCTTGTGGGTGATGAACAGCTGAAGTACGAGGTCATCCTGTAGCTTA
Source organism: Takifugu flavidus (assembly GCF_003711565.1). Taxonomy (NCBI): domain Eukaryota; kingdom Metazoa; phylum Chordata; class Actinopteri; order Tetraodontiformes; family Tetraodontidae; genus Takifugu; species Takifugu flavidus. Next base: position 9,605,887 of record NC_079541.1, on the reverse strand, counting down.
TGTCCACTCATGATAATCACTGATGACAACAGATTGTCTCATCACACACCTTCTCTGTTTCCTAAGAATGTGCACGTGTGTACACACTCCACGCACGTGTGCTCCTGTGTGGATAGATGTGATGATTAGTGATGGGATGGCAGCTAAATGATGCCGCTTCATGTCCCGTTTGGTGTGGTCCCACTAGTCAGTGTCCTTATTTAGCTGGAGAGATGGAGGAAGACACCAACAAACAAGTGCAGCTTTAATCATGTGAAGAGAGAAAATGTTCAAGCTGCTCATTAATGCTCCAGTTTGCTCTTCTCTGCCTGCCTGGGTCACGAGGAGAACTGGAGCAGTTCTATATTTATGACTGTTGTAGAGGAGACACCTGATGGACACTAGCCAGAGGACACGCACGCACGCACGCACGTGCGCGCACGCACACACACACACACCACACACACACACACACACCACACACACACACACCACACACACACACACACACACACAGTCAGTTATAGAACAAACATCAGTGGGAGTGGTAAATGCACAGTTTATTTATGATAACTAAGCCGTGAACTGCTGGAACTGGTTGTGCTGCAGGGTTCCCGTGACTGCTTCCTGTTGTGATGAAGGTTCTCAGTGCTCATCCTGAGGGTTGGGGTTGGAAGAAGCCCTCTGAGATCAGGGACTCGGTAAATCCACGGAGTGATTGATGAGTGGAGTTCTGCTGGGGCATAGTTTGCTCTTTCATCCTGACACTCACTCTCTCTCTCTTTCTCCCTCTCTCTCACACACTCACACACACACACACACACACACAGACACACACACTATTGTCTCCTGTCACCTGTGATTGGCTGTTCTTCCAGGCCCTTTAATGATGGACAAGATGGCAGGATCCAGCTGTGATCACATGGATCACATCTGTCTGTCACTGAGTGATGTCATCTTTAAATCACTGCAGCTCTTTGGTTTCTTAAGTCCTTGAAAAGTCATGTGACCTTCAGAGGGACGACTTTAGGTCCTCTCGAAGAATTTGTCATGGTCACGTTTCCATTTGAAGATTTGCATATGTTTATTCCAAGATCAAGGTTCCTCTAACCCTTCTTGGCTGGGTTCTTCGCCTGTGTAGGACCTGGATCAGGACTGACCTGTGTCCTTTATGATCCACTTCCATCCTGATATCAGATCAGTCCTAAAGAGGACCTGTACGTAGTTGACCCTCACTCCCCAGCAACTGCTTTGGTTGGCCTTTGAGGATGGCTCCACCTTTTATTTCCATATGGAATTTAAAGTCAAAGTCAAAAGGCGTTAACAAGCATTTGAGCTTGTGTTTCTCTCGTCTTTGTCCTGCTGTCTGTCTGCTGGGGCCTGTCCTGGAGTGTGTGTTGCCGGTTGAGAGTCCCAGCCTTACATGGAGAGAGAGAATGGGGGGGGAGCAGAAGGCGAAGCAGGCTGCTGACACTTGTTTAACTGGTGAGAGTTGTACTGGGTCAGCATAAACCCAGTGGCTTCCTCCCCTCTGGTGCACCTGCTGCTGGGGTGCAGCTTCTGTTAAACATGAAGACAAACGTGCAGGTGTGTCCAGCAGCCTTCACAATCGGAGCGGTTGCTCTGGACCCGCCTGCACTTCTTTTAGCATAAAATAAGACAAGAAGAAGAAGAATGGGACTGATTTGCATTGAAGTGGACAGTTAGAGCTATGTGTGTCCACCGGTCTGAATAGGAAATGTCATGCTAGCACTAGTTCTAGGCCATAATAGATTTTATTCACAGTGGGAGGTCCCTGGTGAAGGGAACCATGGTCATTAGCTTATTCTGTCCTGGATTCACAGCTGTTGACATCTGCATGTGAAGGCTGTGAGACAGGTGCAGGTTGGACAAGACATGGACCAGTACAGGGTCTTGGGATCTGGTCTGCATGTCACCTTCCAACAAAAACGTGGCCTGTGTGGTCATGCCGGGGGGGCTTGGTCTAATGACTGAAGCCATTTGATTGTCTTGAGATGGCTGTGCTCAGGTACTGAGAGCTGCTACATGTTGTTCATGTCTGCTGCATCTGTGCAGTCACATCATCTCCACATGGATGTCTGAAGCCGGGTTGGTGGACACCATCCATTTCTGGCTGGTTCTGCTTTGGAATAAGAATATTGAAGTCCTCATGGCTTCAGAAGAGCTGGACTTTCTTGTGGATTAGAGCAGGAACACCAAGAGCTCTCTGATGAGAGTGGAGAATGCAGGGTTGTTGTTGGTAACAAGGTTTTACATCTAGGAGTGCGAAGCCTGCCGTCTGATCCAGCACTAGAACAACCATGGATGCTCCGCTCTGCAGCACTAGAACCCCCATCAATGCTCTGCTCTGCACCACTAGAACAACCATGAATGCTCCGCTCTGCAGCACTGGAACCCCCATCAATGCTCTGCTCAGCAGCAATCGACTTGGCTGTAGCTGAGGTGTTTTGCTGTCCACGTGATGGAGACATAACCGGGGACATGAATGACCTCTGAATGACCGAAGGAGGCTTAGCTCTTTTCCTGGTTTTCCTCATAGATGCTGCTTCTCTCTGGGACTACTGTGAGGGTGTGACCTCACACACATTAGATTATTAGTTAAAATAAAAACATGAAATGTCCCTGAGGACCCTTTCCCTCCTGAACTTGTGATATCCTGCAAGAACATTTTGTCTTCACACCCTCAGAACTGGAAACTTACAGATATGCAGTCCTGAATTCACAGATGTGTGTGAGTGTGTGTGTGAATGTGTGCGTGAGTGAGTGTGTGTGTGTGTGTGTGTGTGTGTGTGTGTGTATCTGTTTGTGTGGGTGTGAATGAGTGTGCGTGTGTGTGTCTGCACTTCCTTGCATTTCTTCTTCATCTTCTTCCATCCATCACAAAGAAAGCAGTAGTGAGGTCCTCAGAGGAAGGTGCAAACTGTCCTGTGTGGTGGTGGTGGTGGTGGTCTAGAGTGTGCTGCTTCCAGGACCACCTGTGACCCCCCTTATTTTCATGTCACCTTCAACTTCCAGCTCCAGTTTTTCTTTGTGTCATTTATCAAATGCAGCCTTCGTGTCCTCAGTCAGCTAGCTTCATGTGGTCTACCTGGTAGAAACCAGGACCAGGGCCCTCGTGGGACTGTGTTGGACCCCCGAAGGAGGCACTGGTGGGATTTTACCAGATAGTTGGATGTGTTGCTGCGGGACGTCTTCCTGTTGTTGTCTTAATAAACAGGAAATGACCAGTGTGGAGAAACCTGAGCTTGTGTCACGGACATTGAGAAGCATGCTGGTTGATTCTAGCATGCTGTTTATGATCAGGAACAGTTTCAGAACACCCGTCTTTTACAGGTGAGAATTACCTGAGGCCACTACATGGTGCGTCACTTACCCACACAGAAACCTTTTCAGCATTAACCCAACGCTGCATTGCTGTAGCGGTGATACGAGGTTCTGCTTTAGATCCAGTGAAGTGAAACATCTGGAGCCTTATCTAAAGGGTTGGGAAGCCTTAAAATTCCGGGAACAGTGGTTCATCCTAAACCCTCCTGAGCAATCAGAACTGTCGTGTTGTGGAGCACATCAGTTGAAGAGGTGTAACAGGGCTCACAGACCGTCCATGGATTCATCACGTAGTTATTTGGAGGTAATGATTTGAAAGGAGTCTCTTGTCTACTGTCACCGACATGTTTAATTCACATCGTAATAAAAAACTCAAATGGGTGGATGAATATTTCAGCCTGGCGGCTCCAAAGGCTCTTCCTGCTCCGGAGGTGGAACCGTTAAGCCTCATCCCTATTCCACCATCAAACATTTAAAGCTCGTCAGAAACATGAACCTGCTCTTTCGTGGGGATGTCAACATATGTGTGATGATGTAATGGCTGTAATAAAGAGGCCCCCGATACAATATTCACATCTGGGATCTGCTCAGCCTCTCGTTCTGGCTGTGTTAACATCAAACCATTTCGCGGACTAAATTCTTAAACACTCTATTTTGTGCCCATGTGGCTAGCTGAAGGTGACAGGCTTTCTTCTGCTGCTTTCAACTGTTGTAGACTGGATGAAGAAAATCTCACACGGACCAGAAAGTTTCCATTTAAACGCTGCAGCTGGTTTTTGTGAGGGACCGGGTCCTCCAGCAGCCTGTGGGACAGGTCCTCCAGTAACCTGGGGGACAGGGTCCTCCACAAGCCTGAGGGACGGGACCTCCAGCAACCTGGGGTACAGGGTTCTCCACCAGCCTGAGGGACGGGTCCTCCACCTGAGTAAGGGATGGGGTCCTCCATCAGCCTGGGGGACAGGTCCTCCAGTAATCTGGGGGACAGGGTCCTCGACCAGCCTGAGGGACGGGACCTCCAGCAACCTGGGGTACAGGGTTCTCCACTAGCCTGAGGGACGGGACCTCCAGCAACCTGGGGTACAGGGTTCTCCACCAGCCTGAGGGACGGGGTCCTCCACCTGAGTAAGGGATGGGGTCCTCCAGCAGCCTAAAGAACGGGTCCTCCACCAACCATCTTGGAAACCAGCACCTTGCTCTCCATTGCTGTATTGTTGCTGCGGGATGCATCGCTGCTGTGCTGTAACGCCACAGCTCTGGGATACACAGGAAGGACAGACACACAATCAGCAGGACACACAGAGCCTAGTGGGTTGGTCTCTTCAAGTTGTTGATGGCCAAAGAGTCTGTGATGAGTCTGTCATTGGGCCATTCGGGCCATGACAGAATCTGGAGGTCTGGAGCCATTTTCCAGGGAGGTGCTGGAGCCGGGTCAAGGCATCATTGAAGGTTGAACAGAACCTTTTACCTCCAGTCATCTCCACCCTCACCAAGCTGGACCAGGAACCAGAAAAGCATTCTGAGAACGTTGCTGCTGTGAGACTCTACCGGCAGTTTATTTTTATTAATATAATGTATTTCTATGTCCTCTACCTATTCTCTCCTCTACCTGTCCTCCTCCCCCTTCTCCTCTCTCTCTACCCAGCCGGCCATCAGCAGGAGGGTCCCCCTACATGAGCCTGGTCCTGCTCAATGTTTCTTCCTGTTAAAGGGGAGTTTTTCCTTGACACTGTTGCTTGTCTGGGGTTAGGCCCTGGGATTCTGGAAAGCGCCTTGAAACAATTCTGATTGTAACAGACGCTATATAAATAAAGATTGATCGATTGATTGATTGAGACCGTTGTTAATGGGTCTATTTTAAAATCAGCTGACTCGGGGAGATTTGGCGGATCTTTTCCTCATTTGACTGGGGCCTGATGGACTTTCGTACCTGGAATCTTCTGTCTGTGCTTTAAGGATGAACCCATGAGTAAGGAGCTAAGTGGTACCGAAGCACAGATGCAATGAGGTTTGTGAAATGTGCTGCATCCAGCTCCCAGTCTACATACCAGGCTCTTCTGATGCTGTGGAGGCTCCAGAACTTATTTCTGAGGTCCAGAAGTAACCCCAGACATGGATGTGGATGCTGGGTTGAAACTCTGAGCGCTAGTGACCTCAGAGCTGGTGCTAAAATGCTAATCAAAGTAGTTTTCCAGAAGTTTGATTCAGCTCGGCTGAAATGTTCCTGCTCTGGAACGGCCTCCAGGTGACCTGCAGTTCTCTGAGAGTTCACTGCACAACGTTGGGTTGAAAAGAGTTTAATGTGTTTGATGAGCATTCACAGCCAAGGGTCCACAGGACGTCAGTCCTTGTGGCCACGCCCGCATTCCCAAAGGTATCCGTCCCATTTGGTTGTTTATCTGTCCTTTCCTGTTTTCTTTCTGCCATTTCCAACCGTTTAGACGTCCACAGATAAAAGTTTGAACCCTCAGAGTGGACCTGCTGTTTGATACTGGAGTCCAGACAATGGCTTCAGGGGTACAGGACCACTGTCCAAACCTGGTTCTGGGTCCCCCTGGGGCCAGTAACCAAGTAAGAGAACTGGTCTATTATGACTCTAATTTGAGGTTGATCAGAGCTGCTGATATGGGCACCAGACGACTCGGCCCAGTTATGGTTCTGCCATTAGATCATAGCAACTTCCTCTTTAGCTGACTTTGCCTTGTGGTGTGTGTGTGTGTGTGTGTGTGTGGGGGGGGGGGGGGGTGGGGTGGGGGTGTTGGTAATCCTCAGTCTGATTACTTGTGTTGGAGGCGTGAGTACACCTCCTTCCACTTAGCTTCTCCAGCGTTCTCCTCCTCCCTGGCTGATCAGAGTGGTGCTGGGGTGGGGGGGGGGGTGCTGGGGGCGGAGCAGCAGCCTGTTCCTGATGCTTCAGGCTCTGGCAGCAGCAGCCTGTTTGATCTGCTGCTCTCTCAGGGAGGATCCAGGAGGAATCTGCATGTTTCTTCTCTCTCCTCTTTTAATGATGAACACGAGATGAGGGCTGCCCCCTCCCCCCCCCCCTCCCCCGTGACCCTGCCGTCTCTCATCTCCCTCTTCATCCTGCTCTTTCATTTCTCTCAACTCCTGATTTCTGCTGAGACTTGCTGATCAGGTGCTCTCATGTTCTCCCCTTCCGCTCCGCTGCTGAAGCTCCATCAGGTTTTCATTTTTCACCTGTGGCTGCGTGCTCATCGATCAGGAGCTGATCAGGGAGGACTTCTCCTCTTCAGTTGGAGTCCTGACAGCTTCTTGGCAGGAATGTTGGATCATATTAGAAAAGTTAACTGACAGGAAGTTCCTGAAAGGCTGACTCGTGTATTTAGAATCAGGTGAAGCACCAACAGCTCAGGGGGTGTGGAAGAACCCATCAGACTCAAATGCCCGTGGTGCTGATATCTGGAGCCTATTTTCCCTGAAGCAGGGCCCCATTGTGGGCCCCCTTGTGCCTGATTCATGGATGAGAGTGTGGCGGCTGTACCTCTAGATCTGCACCGCCTCCATCTGACCAGACTCTGCTCCTGTCACCTCTGGTCCTCTCTGGATCAGTCCTCCCGCCATGAGTAGAGTCCTCAACTCGTGCCTCACTCAGGTTCAACCTCCTCCTGAAGTCTCCCTATAGCTCGATGTGGCCACTAGAGGGAGACAAAACTCCACTTGTCTGGTTTAGACTTGCAGAGAAAGGTTTCTGTTGTAGTCACGTGACCTGCTAATGGCCCGTTAGTGCTCACGGCAATACGTATGATGGGATTCTGCTCAGAAGAATCTGGAGGTTCAAGTGTAGCAATGAAGCTAAGGCTAATGGTTCTTGTTCAGACTGGGATGCTCGTGAATCAAATATGATGGAAAGACCATCTGAAAGGGGACCCTCTGGCTGAGAGTCTGAAGCTGCTGCTGCTTCCCGAGACCTTAAGAGACCCAGGACCTCCTCCTCAGGTGCTCTTCATCCTCCTCTTTCTCATGCATGTTGCTCCCTGAGGGTGGATCCGCTCTTGTGTGTTGGTGGTGCTGCTGCGCTGGGTTAGTGAGCAGATAAATGTGGTTTATTTCAACCTGTAAGGAGAAGCTGTGTCATGTTCCTCAATGTTCCGCTGTTCCTGTCCTTAAGCTGGTTCTGCAGCTGATGCATCATGACTGTCGGCTGAAGGTGACATCGTGTTGCTCTCGCCTTTCTCTGCTGTACTGTTGGCTGGGTCCTGCTGACCAGGTAGGACGTCCCTGTTTTAACAGTGTGTATGTGTGAGATGGTAACCATGGCAACCGAGTGGGTACTTGTGTGGGTGTAGGCTGAGCTGACCTGGACACCAGCAGCTTAAATGTTGTGTTCCGTGAGCCGGGGCTTGTGTGTCTGTCACGTCCACCTCCCTCCACCTCCCTCTGAAGGTCCTCTGAAGGACAGCAGCAGATCTTGCTGCTCTCCGTGTGACTTCCTGCAGCTCTGCACCATCATGGGGGTTGTCTTCCTTTTAAATGTCATCTACTGCTGGGCTCCAGTGTCCACTGGCTTCTAGCGGCTGACCCAGTTTAGCAACACTCTGCTGCTGTTGGTGTGTGTGTGCGTGTGTTTATGTGTGTGTGCAGTAACTAGAGCAGAGATCCCATCAGCTGCAGGTAGAACCTGATGGTTGTAACCAGAACCTTCCTGCTTCTTCCAACATGTTGTGCTTATTATTCCGTTCACAGGCCAGACTGAAGTGAGCTGGACTGAAGTGTGTCCAGAACCGCGGGTCTGATCAGAAACACATTAAACATTTAAACGAACTTTCTGACTGAGTTGATCTTGTTGCCCTAAATGACCCCAAAAATAGTTGGTTTCTGTTGATGTCACATGCTCTCCCGGCAGAGGGAGCTCAGCTCAATGTGTGTGTTTGTGTGTGTTGGGGGGCTTTTATTTGGGATTTGAAATATTTCATTCCATTTTGGGAGACCCCTTAAGAACAGAGCGGAGACACGGTGCTGGCGTGTTAACCTTGTTACTCAGGAGGCTCATGGGTAATCTGCATCCACCAGCCTGTCTGTCTGCAGTGCTGCAGCTTCAGAACCTCCTCCTGCCTCTGATGGCATGGAACCTCTGAGCTTCCTGCAGATTTAGGATGAGAACCTTTGGTGTTATTGGAATTGTTCCGTCTGTCCGCTGGTCACGGAATGAATGTGGATCCCTGACCTTTGACAGAAGAGATTTGGGGATCATTTGGAATTTTTATGGATACACCTGAATTATTGATCCAACTGAAACATTTGAGCCCAGCAGAAGCTCAGGGCCCCCACACTGATGAGCTGGGGTCACAATCAGTCATGAACAATCTATCAATCAATCTCACATACCCACCCACCCACAGCAGACCATCTCCTGGTCTCTCCTGGCCTCTCCTGGTCTGTCCTAGCCTCTCCTGGTCTCTCTGTGTCCACAGGTGACTCCTCACTCAGGTGATGTGAGCGAGGTGGTTGGAAACCTCTGCTATCTCATGAACAGGACTTCCCTTCACAAAGACGAGCTAATGAGCAACATGCTACACAATCAAATCAGCCGGAGTAATACACCTGATTGTGTCTCCCAGAGTGCTTTACTGGTCACCAAACAGTCCTTTCTCACCGCTAAACGTGTTACCCAGTACGACATCCGCTGGTTTAGAACCAATGGTTCCACTGGTTCAGAGGGAGCTGGACCGGTTTGCTGTAACTTTAGTTTGGTTGTGACACAATGGGGCCAGTGTCACTGCTAATCTGTGTGTAGCCTCCCAGCCCATCTCCACGGGTTAACGTCCCAGCTGACAGGAAACAGGAAGCTAGCGCTGGGGTTCTCCCCATAGATCCATCCGTCCGTCCATCTGTGCGTCCAACATCCATCCATCCATTTGTCTGTCTTTTGCGTGGGTGAATTTTATTTGCGTTACATAAATACATTACGATCATTTCTCCAATCTCACCCTCCTGCTCCTCCTCCTCCTTCTCATCATCATCATCATCACCTCCTTCCTCTAATTTGCTGACAGCACGTTTGTTATCTGCCATCATCTGGCTGCACCTGCCATCAGAGGAGAGCATTTTGCTGTGTGTGCGGGTGGGGCCCCACCGGGGGGGGATTGGTGGAGACAGTGGGGCCGGGGCCATGAGCAGCTGCTTCTGTGATTTCTTATCAGTCATTCGCCTCCATCTTCCCCAGGATGACACTAGAATGCCATCATGAGTAATTTTGTGCACAGCGGCAGATCCTGTGTTTGTTGCCAAGCAACACAAAGACGGTGTCAGAGGTTGTGGTTGGTTCTCCACAGAGCTGTGGAAGTCTGTGAGTTGGAGCCCCAGAAAACTTATCGGCGGCTAAATAATGGTGCGCGGCAGTGTGATGTGTGTTTTGGGATCCTGGAGGGGAGCCTGAGGAAGGAAGCTGCGTTTTAGGGTTGAAATGTGGAGTAAAACCACAACAATTTTGGTCAAAGAGCTGTTGACTCCTTTCATTGATCAGGCTGAGTGTTAGTGGACTCTTTCATCGGCCTCTGCAGGAGGGCCTGAAGTTCACTCTAATTTCACTGATTTCTGCCTTCTGAAGCACAAAGCCTGGTTAATGCTGCTCTCTCCTGACTGGTAGCTGGCTTCTTTTGACCGCCTGCTCGCTCCAGCAGGCGGTCAAAAGAGCTCCTGTGGTTCTTGGCTTGACTCTCCATCATTCAAAAATATGCAGCTTTATAAACTGGGTGACTGTTTCAACCCTCTGTATGACACAGATACCTTCTGTTTGCTGACTGTGAGGCTTTTCCATCACCGCTTGCAGCTGACCATTGCTTCCACTGGAAAAAACCCTCGAATAGAAACACAGCCTAGAGGAAAGAAGGAAGGATGGAAGGATGCAGCAGCCTTAGAGCTTCCTGCTCTTCATGTGTCACCACTCAGCTCCTCTCTGCTCACCACTTCCTGCTGAACAGAAATCTTTGTTTTTAATGCACCATATGTGCTCCCTCCTCCCTGGGGGGCCGGTTGTGCCATGACAGCATCAGCCTGTGTGAGCTGAGTTCCGCGTTGACCCATTAGTGGCTCAGTTCTGCAGAGCAGTGAGAGAGATAGTTGAGCATACGTTTGCTCCTCCCAGGCAGGAGGAGCTGCTGCCTCCACCAGAGCTGCTGCCTCCACCAGAGCTGCAGCCTCCACCAGAGCTGCTGCCTCCCTCAGAGCTGCTGCCTCCACCAGAGCTGCAGCCTCCACCAGAGCTGCTGCCTCCACCAGAGCTGCAGCCTCCACCAAAGCTGCTGCCTCCACCAGAGCTGCTGCCTCTCTCAGGGCTGCAGCCTCCACCAGAGCTGCTGCCTCTCTCAGGGCTGCAGCCTCCACCAGAGCTGCTGCCTCCACCAGAGCTGCAGCCTCCACCAGAGCTGCTGCCTCCACCAGAGCTGCTGCCTCTCTCAGGGCTGCAGCCTCCACCAGAGCTGCAGCCTCCACCAGAGCTGCTGCCTCCACCAGAGCTGCAGCCTCCACCAGAGCTGCTGCCTCCACCAGAGCTGCTGCCTCTCTCAGGGCTGCAGCCTCCACCAGAGCTGCAGCCTCCACCAGAGCTGCTGCCTCTCTCAGAGCTGCAGCCTCCACCAGAGCTGCTGCCTCCACCAGAGCTGCTGCCTCCACCAGAGCTGCTGCCTCCACCAGAGCTGCAGCCTCCACCAGAGCTGCAGCCTCCACCAGAGCTGCTGCCTCTCTCAGGGCTGCAGCCTCCACCAGAGCTGCAGCCTCCACCAGAGCTGCTGCCTCTCTCAGGGCTGCAGCCTCCACCAGAGCTGCTGCCTCCACCAGAGCTGCTGCCACCACCAGAGCTGCTGCCTCCACCAGAGCTGCTGCCTCCACCAGAGCTGCTGCCTCCCTCAGAGCTGCTGCCTCCACCAGAGCTGCTGCCTCCACCAGAGCTGCTGCCTCCCTCAGAGCTGCTGCCTCCACCAGAGCTGCTGCCTCCACCAGAGCTGCTGCCTCTCTCAGGGCTGCAGCCTCCACCAGAGCTGCTGCCTCTCTCAGGGCTGCTGCCTCCACCAGAGCTGCTGCCTCCACCAGAGCTGCAGCCTCCACCAGAGCTGCTGCCTCTCTCAGAGCTGCAGCCTCCACCAGAGCTGCTGCCTCCACCAGAGCTGCTGCCACCACCAGAGCTGCTGCCTCCACCAGAGCTGCTGCCTCCACCAGAGCTGCTGCCTCCCTCAGAGCTGCTGCCTCCACCAGAGCTGCTGCCTCCACCAGAGCTGCTGCCTCTCTCAGGGCTGCAGCCTCCCCAGAGCTGCTGCCTCTCTCAGGGCTGCTGCCTCCACCAGAGCTGCAGCCTCCACCAGAGCTGCTGCCTCCACCAGAGCTGCTGCCTCCACCAGAGCTGCTGCCTCCACCAGAGCTGCTGCCTCCCTCAGAGCTGCTGCCTCCCTCAGAGCTGCTGCCTCCACCAGAGCTGCTGCCTCCACCAGAGCTGCTGCCTCCACCAAAGCTGCTGCCTCCCTCAGAGCTGCTGCCTCCACCAGAGCTGCTGCCTCCCTCAGAGCTGCTGCCTCCACCAGAGCTGCTGCCTCCACCAGAGCTGCAGCCTCCACCAGAGCTGCTGCCTCCCTCAGAGCTGCTGCCTCCACCAGAGCTGCTGCCTCCACCAGAGCTGCTGCCTCCACCAGAGCTGCTGCCACCACGTCCACTTCACGTACTGGTGTGTCCATGTGCTGTTGCTGGTTGGTGGGTGTGTCCACTGAGGCTGTGAGCGCTGGTCTGGGGTGTCCCACTTCTCCAGGCAGCGTAGTTTCAGGACTCTCACCAGGTGCTGTGGAGATTTCCAGAAGAACGGCTCCTCTGTGGCTCTGAGCTGATCCCCATGATCGGACCTCAGCTAACTGGACCTCGGACCTCGCAGCTGTCAGGGCCCCTCACCTTCACGCTCATTTCCTGCAGAAGCACATGTTGTTCATCAGGATGCGTAACTATAGCAACGTTGATGTTGAGCATGCGTGACGCTGATGCGGACGGCCAGCTTGGATAAAAGACAAGATGTTCAGGTTGAAGAGTCGTGATGCTTCCTGTTTGTGTCACTGCGTATTTGTGCTCAGAGCCTCTGATAGCAGCGTTCTATATGTGAGTAAATGTGTATCCAGTGTAGAGACCCCCCATGCTGTGTTGCTGCTGTTATGATGCTGCGTCGATGCTGCGGTGATGCTGCTGTGATTATACTGTGTTGCTGTGGTGATGCTGCTGTGTTGCTGCTGTGATGCTGCTGTTATAATGCTGTGTTGCTGCTGTGATGATGTTATGATGCTGTGTTGCTGCTGTGATGATGTTATGATGCTGTGATGCTGCTGTTATGATGCTGCGTTGATGCCGCGGTGATACTGCTGTGATTATACTGTGTTGCTGCTATGATGCTGCTGTGATGCTGCTGTGATGCTGCTGTGGTGATGCTGTGATGCTGTTGTGGTGATGCTGTGATGCTGCTGTGATACTGCTGTGGTGATGCTGTGATACTGCTGTGGTGATGCTGTGATACTGCTGTGGTGATGCTGTGATACTGCTGTGGTGATGCTGTGATACTGCTGTGGTGATGCTGTGATACTGCTGTGTGTGATGCTGTGATACGGCTGTGGTGATGCTGTGATACTGCTGTGGTGATGCTGTGATACTGCTGTGATGATGCTGTGATGCTGCTGTGATACTGCTGTGGTGATGCTGTGATGCATTATTAAAAACTCTTCATCATACCATCATTGGTGTGTGTGTGTGTGTGCGCACTTGTGTGTGTGCGCACTTGGGTGTGTGTGCTTGTGCATGTGGAGCTTAGAGAGCCGTCACATCCTTCCTGTCATCCATTATTGGACTCTTCTGCCTGTCAGGCAAACATGAACAGACCTGAGAGGCAGATGTTTGGGATGAAGGCAGGAGGGAAAGGAGGAGGAAGAGAAGGAGGGAGAGGAGGATGAAGGCTGGAGGAGAAGATACGACACCTGCACAAAGTCAGAATCTTTGTTTTTCTTCAAACTGAGGTTCTCAACACAAGCAGGTGTGGTAAGTGTGTGTCTGGACTGTAGGAGACCAGGAGAACCTGCTGGTGGACAGGCTGGCTGCCTGGATCTAAGCTGAGGAAGAGGAGGAGGATGCAGCTTCATCAGGACTGGTGGGCTTGTCAAAGCTCAGTGGTTGGTCAGATGGAGACAGCTGAGGTCAGGATGGAGATGCTTGGATACATGCTCGCTCTCACTCTGTCTCACTCGCTCGCTTGCCTGCTCGCTGTCTCACTCACTCACTAGTTGTTGTGTCGGTAGTTTGGTGGCTGTTTCAGTGGTTATAGTGGTATTGTCTTTGGTGGTTGTGTCGGTAGTTTGGTGGTTGTTTCGGTAGTTTGGTGGTTGTGTTGGTGGTTTGATGGTTGTATCGGTAGTGTGGTGGTTGCTGTTGGTAGTTTAGTGGTTATGTTGGTAGTTTGGTGGTTGTGTCGGTAGTTTGGTGGTTGTGTCGGTAGTTTGGTGGTTGTGTCGGTAGTTTAGTGGTTATGTTGGTAGTATGGTGGTTGTGTCGGTAGTTTGGTGGTTGTTTCAGTGGTTATAGTGGTATTGTCTTTAGTTTAGTGGTTGTGTCGGTAGTTTGGTGGTTGTGTCGGTAGTTTAGTGGTTGTTTCAGTGGTTATAGTGGTATTGTCTTTAGTTTAGTGGTTATGTTGGTAGTTTGGTGGTTGTGTCGGTAGTTTAGTGGTTGTGTCGATAGTTTAGTGGTTGTGTTGGTAGTTGGTGGTTGTGTCGGTAGTTTGGTGGTTGGTGTCGCTAGTTTAGCCAGTAATGGTAAATCTGTATGATCAGCTGTAGCAGTGATTGTTGTGTGCAGCCTCGTTCTGAATAGCAACAGTCAGCAGAAACAGTCAGTCACTGCTCAACTGTTTCATGGTTTGCCGTGAAGAACTTTCTGCTCTGCGTGATTACAAGAAGGGTGTTGCTATGGTAACACTGGCTGCCCTCTAGCCCGCCTGACAGCAGGGGGACCCAGCCTGCCAGTGGCTGGACCCCCCCCCCCCCCCAAAGTCTCTGCACATGTGGCACCACTGAAGAATCTATCCTGATGATTTACTCCTAAATGATGAAGACGATGGTGATGATGATGATTTTGATGATTGTGGTGGTGATTTTGATGATGATGATGAAGATATTCTATGTTAGTTGGGTATAAACAAGGTTGTATAATAAAGATAATAACAACAACATCATTTGTGTCTCTACAGTCATAATGAGAGGAAAGTGACCTGTAAACACCCAGTGTCAGGTGTCCCCTCCCAGGACAACTGCATCTTTGTTGTCAACGAACAGTAAGTTCTGCTCACACACACACACACACACACACACACACACACACACACACACCACACACACACACACACACACACACCACACACACACACACATATTGTCACATATTCTGATTGTACTGTTTGAAGTTGAAGCCGTCTGACTGACAGATCACAGCTGCCAGAACGCTGGTGGATCAGTGCGGATCGTAGGTGGCGTCCGCTCCGTTCTGTTCATGCTAATGCTAAAAAGCCAGTGTGTGTTGTTTGGGGTTGTTAGCTGTGCGGAGCTCTGCAGTGCTGTTGTCACTCAGCATGCACTTCCTGTTATGGCTGCTGTACTTCCTGTTTGACTAATGTTCAGGGTTGCAGGTTGTGTGCTGCTTCTGGTCAAGCAGCCAGAACTCTAAACCAAGGCCATCATGTGGTCTCCTCTGTTACTGTTGGTGGTTCTTTGCTGCTCAGCCTGATTAAATCAGTCTGAAAGCCCAAAGGTAACAGTGAGACTGACTCAGTGCTAACAGCTTCATCACATCCCCCCACAACACCCAGCCAATTAGCTCCTGTGACACAGTGCTCCTATTAAAAAGCTGTGTGTGTGTGTGTGTGTGTGTGTGTGTGTGTATGAGGGGTACGGGGTTGTGAGAGAGGGTGTGTGGAGGTGTGTGTGTGGGTGGGTGTTGCCATCCTTGTGTTGTTGTCTCACTGGATTCTGAACAATAATTCCAGCTGAGAGGACATCAAGATTGTTGGGGATCACCTCTGTTCCTCTTTGTTGTGTTGTTGTTCATCGTTATCACAAACTACAGCCCAAGCAGGCCAGAACAATCTGCTGGTGACTTTCTGATTGACTGAATTCTTCTCTGTCACAGTGGTTAACGGTTCCTTCAGTCCTCCCTTTGATGGTCTTCAGCTGCATTGAGAACATGGACATCTGTTCCACTTAGCTTACTGAAGCGAAGCTAAAGTTAAGGTTTCTGCTGCTTCTGCTCCAACAGTTGCCTGAAACTGTTTCAGGCAGAGTTGTCAGGCTGTTTCAGACAGATATCAGGCTGTTTCAGACAGTTGGCAGGCTGGTTTAGACAGTTGCCTGACTGTTTCAGTTATCAGGCTGTTTCAGACAGTTGGCAGGCTCTTTAAGACAGTTGGGAGGCTGGTTTAGACAGTTACCTGGCTGTTTCAGGCAGGGTTACCAGGCTGTTTCAGACAGATATCAGGCTGTTTCAGAGAGTTGGCAGGCTGGTTTAGACAGTTGCCTGGCTGTTTCAGGCAGGGTTACCAGGCTGTTTCAGACAGATATCAGGCTGTTTTAGAGAGTTGGCAGGCTGGTTTAGACAGTTGCCTGGCTGTTTCAGGCAGGGTTACCAGGCTGTTTCAGGCAGTTATCAGGCTGTTTCAGAGAGTTGTCAGGCTGGTTTAGACAGTTGCCTGGCTGTTTCAGACAGTTGGCAGGCTGTTTCAGACAGTCGGCAGGCTGTCCCCTCCTCACATTTTCCATCTTCCTTTTTCCCTTCAGTGGTTCTGCAGCAATGAAAGAGAGCAACAGTCGTTTAAGTGAGCGTCTGACTGTCCCCCCCCCCACCCCCCCCCCCTCTCTCTCCTTGCTGTGTGGCAGACCAGCACCCAAGGCCTCTTCTGAGCAAGGCAGCAACACTGATAAGAAGGAACGTCCCACAAGCACCATGAGTGAGGCATCAAACTACACCGGTGGCTCCGACTACAGCAACTTCCCCGGCAGCCCCAACACTGCCGTCGCCACCACCACGACCACCACGACCACAACGTCCACGCGGGTCAGTGTGCAGCCTGCAGGTCTGCAGCCCCCAGATCAGCCTATAGCAGCTCTCGTGATCTTCTCGTCCTCCAGAACGTGTAGATAATCTCCAGAAGCAGCTCCTTATATTCGTGTTGATTTTTGGGGCTGTTTACTGTCACCGTCCATCAGCTCCGCTCAGTTTCCTCCTACAGATGCAAATCTAGTATGGAGAAACTTCTCTGAGGTGGTCTTTGGATCCTGGGTGGCTCCGGTTGGTCCAGTGACCCCTGAGGAATTAGTGATGGGCTTTTGTGTGTTGGTTAACGTTCTCTTTGGTCCCTTTTCTTCTTTACAGCTTCATTTAAAAGTTGGTGGATATTAAAGTGGATGTGAGTGACCGCCACCTCCATCCACAAAGGCCATCCTGAGGTCACTGCACTTAGCGATGGCTACAGTTAGCAGTTAGCTTTGGTAGAAACACTTTGCTACCCTTAAGCCGTGCTAACAGAAGCAAGTCTGTGATGTGTAGCAGGTCACATGTGCAATGCTGACGAGGGTGTTAAACACATGAGTGCACACACACACACCTGAATTAGTGATCATTTGGTGCTGAGGGGGCCTAAAGAGGCCGTAAGCCCCCAAACTCCTGGACGACCTCAGTTTCAGCTGCTCGTCTGTACTCTGAAATATTAGAGCTGTGTTCTTCCTGTGTCCGTGTGGGTGTTTTGGTTTCCTCCCACAGTCCAGGACCATTATCCTGGCTGTGTGAGTGGGTGAGTGAAGAGCCTGACGGACCGGCAGTCAGCAGGTGTTCAGGTCTTGTTTCCTGCATCTGGGCTGACTAATGCTGGGGTACCTGAGGAATATACACAGTTTATTTATGGAGGATGTGGAATTTTCATTCTTCAGCTATCTGCCTCCATCAGCCTCTGCTGAGGCTTTTTTAGCTCCTGGGAGGACTGGCTGTGCTGGGAGGCTTTTATACATTATAAATAATGAAACTGGGAGAAAACCCACAAATGATGTTCTAA
This sequence comes from Takifugu flavidus, assembly GCF_003711565.1. Taxonomy (NCBI): domain Eukaryota; kingdom Metazoa; phylum Chordata; class Actinopteri; order Tetraodontiformes; family Tetraodontidae; genus Takifugu; species Takifugu flavidus. The sequence goes on along the minus strand of NC_079541.1, from coordinate 9,588,495 downwards.
TGAAAGCTTCATGTGCTCTCTGGACTACTGATCACTATGTTCCATCTTAACAGCCATCCAGATCTTCCAAGAAAGTTCACAACTTTGGCAAGAGGTCAAACTCCATCAAGAGGAACCTGAATGCTCCGGTGGTGAAGAGCAGTTGGCTTTACAAACAGGTACCCAAGTCCATGTTCTGGCTCGTGTGTGTGGAGACAATAGAGCATATGTGATACACTCTGACTACCCCCATCACAAGCACACCTACAGAACGTAGCAAAAAGAAGCCCCAGCGGGCCTGAACCAGTCCAGCTACACTGTTCACTACCATGTTATGGCTCGTGTGTCTTGTTCTCTGAAACCGTCTAAATTTGATTGTCACCTTTGACCTCTGACAGGACAGTGCTGGCATGAAGCTGTGGAAGAAGAGATGGTTTGTCTTGTCTGACCTGTGCCTCTTCTACTACCGTGGTGAGAACACACACACACAAACACACACACCCTTCTGTAGAATCTGTAGCATTACAAAGCTAAAGCTAGTTTTGCTCACTGGCAGTTCTGGTGGGAGCTTTAACCCTTACTAGGGGGCTGGAGGAGCTGCTGTAGAGGGCTGGAGGAGCAGCTGTAGGGCGGGAGGATCTCCTTTAGAGGGCTGGAGGAGCAGCTGTAGGGCGGGAGGATCTCCTTTAGAGGGATGGAGGAGCTGTTGTAGAGATTAAATATTGTCACAGCTGGACTGACTGTGTTCTCTGGCTGAAAACTGGGAATGTCCCACTGGGAAGGGTCCCACCAATAAAGCCTCCCTGAGCTTGTGTAACCAGAATGTTCTCTCTGTGGTGCAGATGAGAAAGAGGACAACATCTTGGGAAGTATTCTACTGCCCAGTTTCCACATCTCCATGTTGTCTGTGGACGACCACATCAGCAAGAAATACGCTTTCAAGGTAAACCTGCCTCAACTCCTTGCAGGAAAGGTCGGCTGGTCCAGACGGGTGGTCAAACACACACACACACACACACACACACACACACCACACACACACACACACACACACACACACACACACACACACACACACACACACACACACAGATGATCAGTTTTCTGCTCCCTCAGGTTTATCTTTCAGTGCTGTTTTGTCACTACAGTTTTATCTGCTTTTCTTTTCCTCTCTTCATCTCCTTCTCCTCTCCACCTCCTCTTCATCTCCTCCACCTCTTCATCTCCTCCACCTCCTCTCCACCTCTCCCTCCCATCTCCATGTCTTCTCTCACTGTGGACCCCCCCCCCCACCCCCCCCCCCCCACAGGCGACTCACCCCAACATGAGGACCTATTACTTCTGCGCTGACACGGCCAAAGAGATGGAGGCGTGGATGAAGGTCATGACGGATGCTGCTCTTGTCCACACTGAACCAGCGAAAAGGTCACTTTGATTCAGCCATTCGGTGTTCTAGACCATTTTAGGGAATCAAACATTTGTAAACGGTAGCGGACATAATACCTTCAAGACCAGTTTATGTCATGTCATTTAAGCAAAACTGTGTTAGCAGAGCTAGCTCTCTGGCCTTTGACCTTGTTTAGGAGAGGGATGAAGGACGAAACTCATCTGGCTTTTGTCCTTCTTTTGCTGCAGACTGGACAAGTTCAAGGTGGACCAACGAAGGTCTCACGAGCTGAACAACCTGATCAACCACAGAGTCTTGACACAGCCTGAGATTCAGAACAACGAGCGCAACCGCGAGCCTTTGCGTCAACACTCCTTATCTCGAGTAGACGACAGAAGGCAGAAGGACTCGGAGAAGCACAACGGCCAGAGAGAGCGCGAGTACTACACCCTCCAGCGGGACGGAGAGAGGTTCTCCCTGAAGAAAGATGGCATCAGCTACACCGTTCAGAGGGACGGCCAAAGGTATCTCCTCCACAAAGATGGAGAGAAGTACCTGATGAGGAAAGATGGTGAAAAGCTCGTGGAGAAACCCTTGGTTCAGAAAGAAGAGGACAAACTGCTGGTGACACCAACAGAGGACAAATATGCTCCTTGTAAAGATGCAGACAAGTACCTGCTGACAAAAGATGGTGAAAAATACGCACTGCAGCGAGTGGGCGAGCGGCACACGCTCCTGAAAGAAGGGCAGAGGTATGTTCCTCAAAAGGAGGTGAAGAGACAGCTGTCACTGCGGGAGACCTACAACAACGTCCAGGTGGTGGACCGATACGGCACTGTGAAGGAGGTGAAGAAGTACAGCACCCTGAGAGAAGGCGAGAGGTATGCCTGTCTCCGCGATGTCGAGAAGTATGCCACGGTGCGGGGGGGCTTCCAGAGGGAGTCTGACAGGACCAAAATCAGCGGCATCAAGCTGCAGCCGGCACAAGCTGCCGCCATCGCCGCCGCTGTGTCTGCGGCTCACCAGGGCCACGCCAGCCTCAAGGCCACGCAGGTGAACTGCTTGGGGTCAGTGCCAGGGGAGCAGGCCAACGACTACAGCATGGTGGAGGTGGACACCGGTAGTCCGGGAAAGTCCCCCAATCCAGTCCAGGAGCCCGAGAGGGGTCTTACCAGGACCAGCTCCATGCAGCAGCTGGAGAACTGGGTTCGAACACACAGGAAAGGAGTGGACGAAGACACCAAGAGGTGAGGAGGTGACGCAGGTGTGGTCCTTACAGGGTTTGTTGGGACCGTCTGGGTTTTAGTGTCTGATCTGAGCTCTAGACCAGCAGCCCCTACATGGCGGCGATGATAAGACTTAAACAGTCCTCCAATATTGCTAAAACAAGATTGAGCGGAGGTCTCTTAATCAAGCGTCTGGAGCGCCATCAGGACTGTTTGGTAGCAGGAGGAGGGGTTTGAGGCAGCGAGTCAAGTTCAGCATTCAACATTACTCATTTGTGTCATCAACGTGTGGTAATTTGGCTCAAAGTCCGATCCGAAGAGCAGGCGAGCTGCTGGGAGAGCCTTTTCATCCTCCTGGTGGCATCAGAGTGGTGTTATTAAAATGTGGTGCTTGGCTCAGAAATGGTTTTCCTCTGGTGTCTCTGCTTTCCCCAGCAGCATCGCATCGTACCAGACTCTTCCTCGGCAGATGCCCAGCCATCATGCCCCGATCGTGCCTCGCTACCCCGATGGGTATCGCACGTTGCCGCGCAACAGCCTGATGAGGCCGGAGAGCATCTGCAGCGTGTCGGGCTCCGTGTATGACCGGGTTCTTCGGCCCTCCTCCACCAGCAACTCCACCGCGGCAGAGAAGAGGAGGTCCCTGAGGGATGACACCATGTGGCAGCTGTATGAGTGGCAGCAGCGGCAGGCCTTCTCCAGGCACAGCCTCGCTCCGCCCGCAGGTCTTCTCCCCCCCGCTCCCTGTTCAGCTTTCAGGCTCCCTCATGATTCTCTACGGCACTCGTGGGTTTGACTGTCTTTCCGTCCACAGGTGGGGGTCATTATGGCACACTGCCCAGCACCAAGACCATGGGCAACATCTCGGAGGTCGCGATGGCTCACTCCATCCCCACGTCCCCGTCTCACGGCGCTCTGGCTCTCTACAGCACCTTCTCCCCACCTCGGCAGCAGGCGACTCTCAACCCCAACAGCCCCCACTCTGAGGTGTCATCACCTGTCTTCAGAGCCGACGTGACGTTGGACCATCTGCAGAAGGTCCAGTTTGCATTTGACAGACATTTGACCAAAAAAATGATGGGTTTTATATCCGTGGGATCAAACGATGGTGGATCGAATTAATGAATCATTAATGATCATAACAGATAATGATTTATATTAAATGTACAATATGTGGTTACTGAGCCTGAATGGAGCAGGACAATTACTGGTGGGTGGGTGGGGTAGACTAGGGTGAGTAACTACTGAATCCAGGCTGAAAACAGTAACTGAAGTAGGTCAGGTCCAAAAGCCTCCACACTGAACTGGCTGTCCTCTCCCCAGCAGTATGGATGCCCCCCTGAGCGGAGACCCGCATCGTCCAGCGTCCCCCCTCAAACCATCACCCCACAGTCCCTGCAAGGCAAGACGGTGGGTGTGAACTCCCACACGAACACACTCCTGCACAGCCTCAGCAGCAGAACCTTCACCGGGTTTCTGCCTCAACGCACGTCTCCAGTCTCTTCTGGGGCCTCTGAAATGTTGTGGCATCCAAACGTCTTCAGCTGCCTTTTCATCATAACCCTTGTTACGACTTGTTACGGCTGACCTTTGACCTTATTTCCAGTGTAGCAGCTCACGTCACTGACGTTTCCCCAGCCTAAAGCAGCAGCAGCTGAGGGTCTCTGGTTTAGAGGTCTGATGGCAGTCAGCAGTCAGTCCACAGCTAGGACTCAATTTTTTTCTGCTACCAAAGTTCACCAGAGTCAGAGTTTCAGAGTTACAGGTCCCCAGTTTAAGGGGCCAGAGCTTTGTACCTCCAGGGACCCCACGTGGCTCCTGTGTGCTGCTAAAGTGACTGCGTCATCATAAGACGGCAACCCCTGGATCTTGTTAGCTCTGTGGAGGCCCGTTGAGGGTAAATCTGTAGCTGTGTTGACTCCTGACCCTGCGCTGCTCTTCTGTCCTGTGTGTGTGTGTGTGTGTGTGTGTTGCTGTGTGCAGCCTGAAGAGCTGACGCTGATGCTGATCAAGCTCCGCCGACAGCAGGCAGAGCTCAACAGTCTGCGGGAACACACAGTAGCTCAGCTCATGGCCCTCAGTTTGGAGGGGCCCAACGCTAAGGTCAGCACTCTGCAGGTGTGGGGATGTGCATGCATGTATAGGGGTACACGTTGGCTCCAAATGACCGTGTCTGTGTCTAATAAGTCGATTCCTCCAGGAGCCCTCAGCTCTTATGCTATCAAAGGTCTTGACATCTTTGGATGCATACAAACAGAAACATCCAGAGATGAGCAGCTTCAGTGGGGACCTCACCTCTGGACTGTAGAAAGGTGTCCCTCTGAGGACACCCACCTTCAGTCTGGCTCTGTTTGGGTCTTACTGTAACCCCGAGCGGCTCCATCTGGGGGAGGGGAACACTTGTGTGTCTGTGCTCCTGCAGAGGTGACACAACCTCTGCAGCTACGAGCACGTCTGTTTAAATGCACCCTGCCTAGCACATCTGGAGTCATTCCCCATGTGGATCACCTGTATCTTTCACAGCACATCTGTGCAGAATAACTCCTGATGGTTCTCCACCTGTATCACATCCAAGCACCCAGATCTTCTAACACTTTCCTATGGAAGTGACTGACTCTCTGACTCTTTCTCCTCCTCCTTTTCCTCCTCTTTTTCTGCACCTCCTGCAGACTGACGTTCTATCCCATCATCTCCAGAGGAACCTGGTTTACCTTGACAACCAGGTGAGAACTGGTCCATTTCCTGTCTCAGCCAGTTTCTTTACCTCCTGTCTCTGTTACTGTTGACTGACAATACTGACCTTTGTTCAACTAATCACTAATGTGGAATTCTGGGTGTTTGTAGGGAAACGTAGGGGAGCATTTAGTGAGTGTCAGGTTAGCTTCCAACACTCTGGTCCCCTAGTTTCTCTCAATTTGTAACTTCAGTGACCAGTGATCAGGATTTCCTGCTGAACTTTGACAGCCTGAACTTTAACTTTACCATTTTTCTTTAGAGAGGTAGAAATGTTGGCCCAAAGGTTCCTGGGCCACGTGTCTCTGCCGCTTAGTTTACCTTTTTATGCACGTGTCTCACCGTCTGTGAGGGCAGCAGGTACCTGGGGAGCCTGAAGCTGTCATTGATGGTTCTGGAACCTAAAGTTCCTGACATGGTGCAGTTGTAACTGTGTCACCTTCTGTGACTGTAGATAAAGTTGTCCTGGTCCAGGGTTAGTCTCGTCCATGTTAGCTGTGGTCTCAGTATCCTCATGTGTTATTACACCACTCTTTCCTGTGTCTCCTTGGTGCTCTGCTAGAGGAAAGAGAACGAACCTCTAATCTTCATGATTCACACTTTGATCGAGAACTCCGCCCCGAGGCCACAACTCTACCAGCAAGTAAGGACGTGGGCAGGTCCTGGCTTAAGTCAGTGTCCAGACAGTTGGCGTGCCCTTGGACTTTAAAATGTCCTTTTTGACTCCAGACCTTTTGTTAGCCACCCTATTAAGTTCTGATTAATAATCATGTAAAAGAGCTTTGAGACCTTTAAACACATCTGGAGATTCTGAAGGAACTCTAATCTGAGCATGACAGAAGTAGACCAGACTAAAGCCAGGCCTCTGCCCTGGGCCCTGGGTCCTGTGGCCCTGTGTCCTGTGGTCCTGTGGCCCTGTGGCCCTCGGTCCTGTCTCCACGTCCCCGCTCCTCATCCAGCCTTGTGCTTTTCTAGTCTATTCATTTCCCATGTGATAACCCTCCACGCTGTCCCATAGTCCCATTATTCCCAGTCCCAGTGTTCCCAGTCCCAGTGTTTGACGCATCCACAACATTTCTTTATTCTTATTCTTATTTGAAGACTCATCTCATCTCATTTACCTCCTGGACGTGTCTGGGAGCAAACATGGATGCTGGTGGAACTCTACAGTAGCCATGGTTTCTCCTCCCATCGTGTGTCGGTGCATCTGCTGGCAGTGAACATGAGTATGCCGCCTCATGTGGCCCGCTGGAATACCTGAACGTGTTTAGTGGTCACCACACAGTGGCTGAGCCAGCCAGCCAGCCAGCCAGCCAGTCAGTCAGTTAGTCAGTCAGCCAGTCCTGGTGGTCTCGGCAGCAGCAGCAACATCAGCAGGTGTTTATCTTCGGTTCTCTCCCACCATTATTTGAAGAGAACAATTAGATGTTCCCCTCAGATAGTTCCTACAGTTCACAATAACGACTATAACAACAACAATAACAACTATAATGATTATAATCACATGGGCTCTCTAACCTTCATCCTCCAACCATCTGCTGTACTCAGACCTCTTCTCCCCATCAGTAAATGGTAGCTCTCCTCCTCCTCATCACTGAACTGCTGTCACACCTTCAGAGAGGATCTAAAGTAGCCCTCAGGACGTGTGTCCTGTTATTATAACAGTCCAACCTTATCAGTTATGGAGGAAAAGCTGCTTTACTCCACCAGCAGGTGCAGGATGAAACCACCTGTAGGGTTCAGGTTCAGGTTATTCTGTCACCATCATGGGTGGACACGTGTCTCCATCCCTCCCGGCTGATAATGACGTCTCCTTTCAGACCGGCACGGAGGACTACAAAGACGCACAGAGTCCTTTCGATCAGCGCGTAGAGGACGTGGACATCGACGTGAGTCAGGAGGACTTCCACGAGCTGTGGTGTTGCCACGCGTTAATGGTTGTGTGTTGGTCCATTTCAGACCAAACTCGGCCGCCTGTGTGAGCAGGACAAAGCTGTGAGGATGCAGGAGGACAAGCTGCAGCAGCTGCACAGAGAGAAGGTGAGAGAGGGCAGAGCTTGGACCGCACTCAAGGGTTGAACCTCTGGATTAGCCGCCAACAGGTGCGCTGTGTTGCAGCACACGCTGGAGACGGCGCTGCTGTCAGCCAGTCAGGAGCTGAGCGAGCAGGACGGCTCCAGCGCTACCGCCATGCAGAGCCTGATCCAGCAGAGGGACGTCCTGCAGAACGGCCTGCTGAGCACCCGCAGGGAGCTGTCCAGAGTCAGCACAGTGAGTCCCCCCTCAGAGCCGCTCGCCCCTGTTGACTCATCAAAAACAGGGAGGCCAGCTTCTGTCATGTAGAGTCCACCAACACCCATCCGAAGGGTGTGTAGGTGTTAGCGGGGGGGTGTAGCCACAGAGCCTCTGCTCAGCAGGGGTGTCCCACTCAGTCATGCAGATCTGTTTTATGGGATGTGCTAAATGCTGATGCCATTAATTAACAATGAAGTACCGTCACTGGAAAACATGGGCATTCACAGTTCCCTGAGCTTGTTGCTTCTCATTCCAGGAGTTGGACCGCTCGTGGAGGGAATATGACAGGTTGGGGGCAGAGGTCACACTGGCCAAGTCTAACCTGCTGGAGCAGCTGGAGGCTTTGGGAAGCCCACAGGTGATGAAGGCCACCTGATGCCTGAAATCACTGATCATGTGACCGCACGCCGAACATGTTTAGGTCGTCCGTGTTGTTGTTGGACCCAGGAAGGGAGACATACAAGTGTCCTGCTCAGTGTTGTCCTCACTGTAGTCCTCACCATAGTTCCCAGTTCAGCACCTCTGCTGCTGGTGTCCTCCTGCTGGTTTTAGCCTTCAGCAGGGGGACAATAGTCCCTTTCCACATTAAAGCAGGTCTGAATCACAGAGCTGTGTTACCTTTGTTGCATTTGTGTTTCTCCGCCGTCTGAAAGTTGCCGTCCCATGATGCACCTTTGTTGATTTGTGGCATTGTGCGTCCTCAGACAGAACCTCCGAGCCAGCGGCACATCCAAATCCAGAAGGAGCTGTGGAGGATCCAGGACGTGATGGAGGCTCTGGCCAAAAACAAGCCCCAGCGGAGCAGCGACAGCAGTGAGAACCTCTGACCTCTGACCTGCTTTGATTAGGAACTATGTATCGGGTTGCATGCATCAAATGCGTGGTTTGATGTTGTTTACATGTTGTCATAGATACGCTGTTCACCTGTGACAGCAACCTATCTGTGGCATGTTGTCAGGCCTTTCATCTTGTGTCCAATGGTTCCTCAGGTGTTCCTGTGCCCAAACCTCTGTCCAGCCTACAGAAGAATGAGGTGAGCGGATCCCGCAGCACATATACGTTACATCCTATAGATCTCTGGCCAGCTCCTCCTTCTAACACCAGGCTCACAACTCACTGGTATTTGACAGTAGAAGCTTTAACCACAGATGTGCGCTCTCTTCTCTGGAAACATAAGAGGAACGCTGGTTGATCTGCAAAGAGCTGGAAGCTCCTGGACACGAATCAGCAGCAGATTTAACGTTTGTCTCCACTCTGTGGTTCTTCACGCTCGCCCGAGGAACTATCACAGAGTTTACACTTACAGCTGCTGTTCTCACGTCTCTCTAAAGCCGGTTCATGTGCGTTGCCATAGAAACACCAGGGTCTGCTCAAGGACGGTTGTTAGAGAGCAGAGTGATGCTCTGTGTTTAGAGAGGAGCTCAGAGTCTGTCTGTCCCATGACTTCCTGTCGCCTGTCAACAGCCAGTCACGCTGCTGCCCCTCAGTCCTGTTGGCGAGGGCAATGGCGTGCCCCCCCGCCCGCCCCTCCCACAGTACTATGACTCAGTAGAACGCCCCCCTCACCACCGAGTCGCCCCCCACCGGCCCGAGGATCGCAAGGCTGGCCCCAGGAACGGAGCTCATAGCGTAAGAGCCGCTGCAACCCTCCATTACCCCCCTCCCCGTGTGTTTGTGAAGATTCACTCTACTCTTCATCATTTCAAGCATCAGAGTCCTCCCTCAAGTCTCCACTTTGGTTTTATCACCTCCAGCCTTCATCACAGAACCTTCATGCTGATCATCAGAATCCGATTAAACCCCCGCTGACCCTCTCATTCATCCATTCAGTCGGTCATTCACTCCATCAGCTCTGCTATGAGCAGAAATGACTTAAAATCGACCTAAAAACTCTCTTATGTGCACAGCAAGCTCCAGATTACCGGCTGTACAAGAGCGAGCCTGAGCTGACCACCGTCAAGGAGGAAGTGGACGAGGCCAATAACGGCGAGGACAGAGAAAAGACGGAGACCTCTGCTGAGAGTAAAGAGGCTGTTGTCTCAAAAGGTTCTGTAGCAGCATCTTCTGAGTGGAGAAGACATTACAGCAGGAATAATCCCAGATTAACTATCAGAATATCAGTCTGCTTGTCCGACAGCAGTTGGTCTGAAAGGTGTCCATCTGTCTGTCCAACAGCGCCCCCCTACCCAGTGGGCATCGTTCCTCCCAGGACTAAATCTCCCATCGGCTCTCCTGAGTCTTGCACCATCGCCTCCTATGTCACCCTGAGGAAGACCAGGAGGTCTGAACCCAGATCAGTAGGTGTTGTCCTCCTTTATCAGAGTGGTGATGAAGTGAAGCCTCTGTTCTGGGGAAAGTCAGGTCAGGACAGACGACTCCCGGCTCCAGGACTCATTCTTACATCACAAGTCTCCATGTGACGACCAGACTCCAGCGTCTCTCTTTCTGCCCAAAACTCTGGTTTTGTTTTAAGTTTTGCGGTGTTCCCTTTGCCCCACTGGCGTGATCTCAAGGTTGGGTTCCAACAGGATCTCACGGTCGGGTTCTGTCAGGACCTCATGATTGGGTCCCGACCGAATCTCACGTTTGAGTTCCGACAGGATCTCACGGTTGGATTCAGGATTTCGCGGTCGGGTTCCGACAGGATCTCACGGTCGGATGCCGACTGAATCTCACGGTCGGGTTCAGTCAGGATCTCACGGTTGGATTCATTCAGGATCTCATGGTCGGATTTATTCAGGATCTCACGGTCGGGTCCCGATTGAATCTCACGGTCGGGTTCATTCAGGATCTCACGGTTGGATTCAGGATTTCGCGGTCGGGTTCCGACAGGATCTCACGGTCGGGTTCAGTCAGGATCTCACGGTTGGATTCATTCAGGATCTCATGGTCAGATTTATTCAGGATCTCACGGTCAGGTCCCAATTGAATCTCACGGTCGGGTTCATTCAAGATCTCACGGTTGGGTTCAGTCAGGATCTCACAGTTGGGTTCATTCAGGATCCCACGGTGGGTTCATTCAGGATCCCACGGTTGGGTTCATTCAGGATCCCACGGTTGGGTTCAGTCAGGATCCCACGGTTGGGTTCATTCAGGATCCCACGGTTGGGTTCAGTCAGGATCCCACGGTTGGGTTCATTCAGGATCCCACGGTTGGGTTCATTCAGGATCTCATCCCAGGACTACACAGACTTTTCCATTGTTGCACTCTTTAAATGTGTCACACTAATGGGATTCCTGCATGTGAAGCACTTGTGTAGAGGTCAAATGTTTGTGGGAGGAAAATCTGAAACAGAGGTCAGAGTGACTGATGACCTGATACCTGTGTGCAGGATCGGCCCAGGAGTGCGCTGGATCAGGTGGGGTTTGGAGAGCGAGAGGTGGGCAGGACAAGGATGAGTGTTGAGGAGCAGCTCGAGAGGATGAGGAGAAACCAGGAGGCTTCATCTCTCCGAGAGAAGAAGAGAGAGCCGCCGTCCCGCTCGGCCTCCTTTAATAAAGACAATCCCTTCATCCTGCAGGTGATCACAGGAACACCTGATGCAGTTCCATCAGTTGGAGGGTGTCATTAATATTCAAATCTTTTACTTCTGCTGTACTGACAATTAGAAGATCTAAAGCTGCTTTCTGTACACCTGCAGACTCGACTGCCGGCAGATGGAGGCTCTGGTGCGGATCCTCTGGAGCTTGAGGCCGCTCTGCAGCAACTACAGGTGACTCACACAGAACCAACTTCCCAAAGGTTCCACAGCCCACCTGGGTCTTTTACATTTGGTTCTCAGATGGTTGGATCCAGTATGTGGGTCATATTTATGGGTGACACTTTTGAGAGGAGATCAACTTCTTACATGATCTGTTTAGCTGCAGGAAGAGAAACAACCAGGAGGAGTTAAAGCTGAGGATGAGAAGGTGCAGCAGGACGGCGTGAAGGAGCCTGGTGGCCTTCAGAAGCAGGTAGGTTTGAGGAAGACCATTAAAAACCTCTCCAGAACTCCTTCCTGTGTGTGTAGTTATTAAGGCATGCCCATCGACATGTCTGTGGTCTCCTTTGAGTTCAGGAACCTGCAGCTCCTGTCAGATGTCACTTCTCTCCCTTTCAAATCAGCATGTTGTGATGTCATATCCTGTGTACTGAGCCATGTGATCGTCCCATGTGACCAACTCATGCGACCATCTTATATAACGACCCATGTGATCAACTCATGTTACTGACCCATGTGGCCAACTCGTGTTACTAACCCCTGTGACCGGCCCATGTGACCAACTCATGTTACTGGCCCTTATGACCAGCAAATGTTACCGACCCATGTGTCTGACCCATGTGACCGCAAATGTTACTGACCCATGTCACTAGCCCATGTGACGACCCATGTGACCAACTCACGTTACTGACCCATGTGACCAACTCATGTTACTGACCCATGTGATCACAAACGTTACTGATCCATGTGACCGGCCCATCTGAACAACTCACGTTACTGGCCCTCGTGACCGGCAAATGTTACCGCCCCATGTGGCCAACTCACTACACTGAGTCATGTGACCAGCCCATCTGACCAACTCAGTTACTGGCCCATGTGACTAACTCATCTTACTGACCCATGTGACAGGTCCAGAGACTTGATGATTGTCGACATCCTTCCGGCTTTGGCATCTTCTGATATTCCTGGATTGGATTCCCACCTTTTCATTGTGGGTTTCCTTAGTGATGTTTTGGAAGTGATCCAGTTGAGTTCGTACACAGTTCGGGTTTCCACCTTCAAACTCTGAAGCTGCTCTTGTAGGTTCCAGCCCCAACTATGTACGTTGGTCCCACTCCAATTTGAACAGGGTCTGCTTCAACAGGCTTGGATCACTGAGTCGCAGGATCACTGGGTTGCTGCTCGCTGGGTTATTGTATCTGAACCAGCCTGATTGATCATTGAGGATTCTGAACAAAGTGGCCTGATCCACAGGGTCCACACACCTGGGAGTTGCTGGGCCACACTGGTCTGCATCTCCACACCAGCTAGCACTCTACAGAGGAGGTGTGGCTGCTTGTCTGGCCAGTGCTCCCACTTCAACCAGTTACAAGTTTTAAAAGGGTTTTTTGGTCACTGAAGCAGCACCAACGAACCTGACCTGACCGGCTGCCAGCGCCCCCAAGTAAAAACAGGAACTATATCCTGACCTGCCAAACCAGAGTTCCTGTGAATCCTGTTGCTCTCCTGGGCTGAGCCAGGATGGAGCAGTGCACCGATATCTTATCAGATGTTACCTGATATGTAATTTCACTTTTACCCTAAAAATCATGACGGCAGAAGATTGTAACAGCTGTGTGTGTGTCTGTGTGTTTCAGCTCTGTGACAGTCAGACGGTGGTGATTCTAGACTTGGCCCCGAAGCCTCAGACTGTGGAGTTTGTCAACCTCCAACCCTTTGACGATGACGAGAGCAGAGAGCAAGACCTGACCAGCTCAGCTACAAACACCACAGACAACAGGTGTGTGTGTGTGTGTGTGTGCGCGCGTGTGTGTGAGTGTGAAACAAAGACAGATGCAGCCTCAGCATGCTGTTCCTCTCCCTCCTCCTGGTAGCTTCCAGACTCCAGAAGCAGAGACTCTGAGCCCTGAGCTGAGGGAGGAGGACGCAGACGGGACCTTCAGAGACGAGAGTCTGGAGCAGAGGTTGAGCGCCCCCTCCCACAGAGGCGACGACAAGAAACACAACAACAACAACCTGTTGACTTGTAAGAGATGAGTTCCTCCACCATACACCACTGTGTTCATGTACTGTATGGATCTACTGTGTAGCTCTACTGGATAGATCTCTTGTATGGATCTACTGTGTAGCTCTACCGTATAGATCTCCTGTATGGATCTACTGTATAGCTCTACCGTATAGATCTCCTGTATGGATCTACTTCTGTAATAGAGAAGCGGCAGCTGTAGGTTAGTTCGGACTCCGGATGATGCTGTCCCCTAGTGGCCACGATGGGAAACTACAAAAATAATCGGGCGAGATCAGATATTGATGTGTAGTAAAAATTTCCATACGGGGGACATCTTCGAGGATTTCAAACGTTTTCTACTGACTGAACTTTACCTACCAGCTTAGCATTGTGCACTCTTAACGCATTAACAGTCACCTGTGTGTCCCGCTGGGCTTCAGCTGCATTCTCTCCTGCTGTGACATCACGGTGTTTGGTTCTAAAATCATTTCCTGCGTTTGCCCTTCCTCTTGCTGCAGCACAGACGCTCACCTTGGTGAGCGGCGACACATGAGCGGCACCGGGGGCCTGACCTCCACCACGGCGTCCCAGCAAACCAAGATGTAGCCACCCTGCACTTAGCATGCTTCAGCGATCCCTGCACTTCCCATCAGAACCACTTTGGCACCACAGGGAGAGCCTGAGGATGGTGGCGCTTTTCCTGGCACATCACTGTGGAGCCACATCTGCCCCCAAACCGCCACGTGGTCGTCACACTGTGAAAGCATCCAAACAGAGACTTCTGATACAGAAAAGGTTCTAGTAACGTCCCAAATCCCCGTGTCGGGCCGCGCCGCTTCCACTCCACTCATCTCCAGGAGGCATGTTTGTAACAGTGGAATTCACTCTTTGTCTTTCTACACTTTTAGATGCCACACAAGCGTGTTCCCATCAGTGTGTGGGGGCTAAGCGGGCGAGCTGCGTGCTAACCGCGCTTGGCTTTTAAAGGAAACCCCGTTTTATGATCTTTTAAAGGCCAAACTTGTTTTTTAAGGAGATGTTTTTAAATGTCATTCTGGTGGAACCATTTTTCCTGCCTTAGATGCATCATGAGGTGATCATGACAAGCTTCCTTTTCTCCTCTTTAAGGCCTTTTGCATCCCACCCCGGTGTGAGCCGAGCAGGAAACAATGAGGTTACTGGTTTGATTCCCTCTGGATGTGTAATAATGGGGTATTTAAGGTTGGGGGTTAGGCTGGCACAAGAATCAGAGCCAATTATAGCAACAGGTTCAACATTTAGATGGAAAAACACAACTTCCTTTTGGGCAACGTGGGGAAAAAATGCAAAGGAAATGAGTGATAGTCTGAGAAGTGAGGATGATGATGATTTGATCTTTAGTTTGGTGCTTCCTGACCAGGGAAGTCAGACAGAAGCCCCTGGTCAGGCTGGTTGTCAGGCTGCGAGCCTGTTTCTACCTGGGATGGAAGTGCCTTTTGGTTTTGCAGCCAATGACTTGATCAGAAGTTAGAATCCAATGGGGACGCAGTTGTGTTTTGACCGCAGGGAAGTTTGTCTTTGCGGGACAGAGTGGTTCTGGATGATGGGGTGTGTTACAGAAGAGCAGCGAGGAGGCTTTCCATCAGATCTGGCCTTAAAATGAGACGCTGTAAAAGTACCTGCGTCTGTTTCGCCAATATTAGCAGAGCCAAGTCCATAAAAGGCAGCGAGTGGGACATGCCTGCAGCCGTTGAGGCTGAACAGAATTTACGTTCCTGCTCGAGGACCAAACCGGGTTGTCGGTCTGGTCCAGCTCTTCTCCAGATTCTGCCAAGGACGTATGTGGACGCGTTGGGAGTGGGGGGCACACATCTGCGGCTACACACCAAAACTCAACCCATGCAGTGCTTTATTTCCAGCCCAAAGTGACCACTGATGCTCTTGAAGTTCAACCGCTTGGATTTCCTTTCTATTTTCTTATCTTTTGCACCGGTCACAGACTTCAAAGATCTCGAAATCTACGAGATCACAAGCCTACATGCCACCACGTTCGACTTCAACCAGGTGCCACTTCATGCTGCTGCTCACTTCCTTTTCCCGACAGAAGGACATTTATGCAGACGATGTAGTTGTTTATGTTTTGGTGTGTGACATGCTTGTGAAGGCTTTCCTGCTTTTTAAGATTCATGCTGACGCGGCTGAAAACACCACACGGAGAAGAATCAGCACACGTACGAAGCAATAAGTAGGACTCTTGAGCTCAGAGATACAAAAAGAGGTTTAAAGAGATGTATAAAATGTACAAAAGCAAAACAAGATAGCATAATTTATGTACACAAGGAAAGAGTGAATATTACAACTACCAGAGGTTATTATTAATATTATTAGGGTCTATATGCAAAAAGTTCATACCCCATTCGTTTTCTATCATGTGAAATAAATGTTGATGTTCCTAAAATGTGTTGCTGTCTTTAATGCTGCTGCTACTATTATCACGACTACAGCTCTGCTGCTGCAGCTGCTATTATTACTAAATCAAATCAAATCAATCTTTATTTTGTATAGCGTAGTTTTACAATCAAAATTGTTTCTAGGCGCTTTACAGAATCCCAGGGCCTGACCCCCAACAAGCAACAGTGGCAAGGAAAACGGAGGAGAGGAGAGGCAGCCATGACCCAGCAGGGTGACAGGTCTGAAGAATAGCAGCCTATAGCAGCATAAGATGTTTACCTAATAATTAGACGCCCCCTAAGTATGATAATTTGTTTGTCTAGGACAGGGGTCGGCAACCCGCGGCTCTTTAGCACCGCCCTAGTGGCTCCCTGGAGCTTTTTAAAAATATGAAAATGGAAATTGTTTTAATATCATTTCTGTAGGAGGAATAACGTGACAATCATTCTTAAAGTTTTCCAATGCTGTATAAATGTGTATAATAAATATTTAGACAGATTTGTTTCTTGTTTTTTTGGTCCAATATGGCTCTTTCAACATTTTGGGTTGCCGACCCCTGGTCTAGGATAATAACTGGAACTACAGAATTAGTGACAATAAGCTTTTTCAAAGGTTTTAAGTATCATCTTAAAGGTAGAGATGGAGTCAGCCTCCCGTACCTGGACAGGGAGCTGGTTCCATAGCAGGGGGCCCTGGTAGCTAAATGCTCGGCCCCCCATTCTACTCCTAGAAACTCTGGGGACCACAATTAGACCAGCATTCTGAGAGCGGAGCGGTCTATTGGGCTGATAAGGTGTCACTAGCTCCTCCAGGTAGGATGGAGCTAGGCCTCTGAGGACCTTGTAGGTCAAAAAAAGGGTTTTAAAAATGATTCTAAATTTAATGGGCAGCCAATGAACAGACGCCAGTACAGGAGTTATGTGATCTCTTTTGTCAATACCGGTCAGAACTTATTACTACTGCTGCTCTGCTGCTATTATTACTGCTGCAGCAAGTACTCCTGCTGCTCTGCTGCTATTACTACTGTAGCTCCGCGGTGGTGCTGTTATAACCACGGTTACAACACGGACCCAGCAATGTTCTGCCCACCTACGTTATATCTATAATCGCAGAAGACCCCAACCCAAACGTTCAGCCACACATCTAATTGAACAGTCGGTAGGTTTGTATGCTGTGTCGGTCACAAAGTCACCGGTCCGCTTGTGGGACCACGTGTCAGGGTTCCCGTCCTTAGATGCTGGAGTCCGGACGAACGTGGACGTAAAGCCACGTCACGGTGGGGTTCGTGTCGTGGATTGGAAGCACAAACGTGGAAGAAAGTGCCTTTTCAGCACTTTTGATAGTTGCAACATTTTTATGTTTGTCGGAACACGTGGAACTGTGAGACCACAATGCCAAAGACCCTCAACGCTGACGAAGAGGTGTCACTCCGAGGAGCGAAAGTAATTTCCAAATCAGGATATTTAAACGCCTGAAGTAAATGTGAACACAACGACATGGCAAGCTTCAAACAATCCCCTTAACAACGTTGCCTTGATTGTAACAGGCAGAGAAAATGATGTCCGTTTGGTTGGTATCAGTTTTCTGTGCGTTTCATACACCGGAAATCATTTTCTACTACGTATAAACACCACGACGGAAATTTCAGCTTTCCTGCCTCAAATTGTAAAACAATACAATTTTAAAGGTATTTGAACCGTCGTGGACTACATTTAGATAGGACCTTAAAGTGACAGCGGGTCTGTGGTTAGCGTCGTGTAACGGGGTCAGAGTGTGACGTGTGTCCAATAGACGAGCTCCATCCACGCGGCCTCGTGACGTCATCCCGCCCCCCACCGTGTTGTCTGTTGAAGCGGAGGAGGACGGTCCGGCTCCGCGACAACTTCACGGGACTTCAACCCCACGCAAAGTAGCGGCATGGCACAAATGACGAGTGACGGCGCCGAAGCCGAGTCTGAGTCGACCCGTGGGCCGGACAGAAGCAGCGAAGCGGCGGGAACAGGCGGGGAGAGACGGGCCGTACCTGACCACGAACAGGAACCGGGCGACAGCCACGAGAGCCCTGCAGGAATGGACGGGAGCGGGGGTCGTGATGCGGCCGCGGTACCAGCCGACAATAGGTCTCCTGCTCGACAAGCGGGGACTCAAACGACGCCACCGGGCGATAAAACGGAGGAGTACGAGGCAGAGGCCGCTCTCAAACTCTGCGAACCGGGGAAAAGTCGCGCACGGAGCAGCTTAGCGCGGAGCAGCGAGTCCGCACAAGAACAAAGGGACGGGGAAAACGTGTTCTCCTCGGCGCCGTGCGAGCCAGGAAAGACCCCAGAGAGGGTCGAGCTGGGGACCAAGAGGCGGGCCAGCGTGGAGCGGACCTCCTCGGACGGAGAGCCGCTGAGCCGGATGGATTCGGAGGACAGGTTAGTGAAAGTAGTGCCTTTGAACTGGGAGCTCCCAGTGGTGGCCAGCAGTCAGCTGGAAACCTCGTGTGGCTCTGCCGGGCAACCAGAGTTCAGGCATGATAGCCAGCCAAAGTGTTGATGGATTAATGGAAATAGAGGAGCAGAGAGGAGTGGTTTTAGTCCCCAGCAGCGTGAGGACAACAGGAGTTGCACCTCTGAGCATGAAGCAAGTCGCTGCTCACTCACACACACCCATTAATAGTGTTGTGGAGCAGGAGATCCACACCGAGGTGCTTTAAAAGCCACCTTCACAACCTCCAAATGACCCCTGAGGATCCCAACGCTCACGCTAACCGTCATCTTCCATGGGGGACACAATTGTTCCATTTTTAAAAACAAGGTCCCTGTCCATCCTGAGAAGCATTGATGAGAAAACCAGGCAGGAAGTTATTTTTATATACCCTTTTTCGGTGTGAGGACAGTAAAATTCCCCTTCAGGCCATAGAGAAGAACAGAAACTGATACGTTCAGCCTGGAAAATCACCTAAATGTGTGGAGGAAAGCATCAGCAGGGCAAAACTGACAGTGATGGTGCTGCTCCTCACAGCAGATGACTAACTGTGACCAACATAGAACCCATCTCAGGGTTAACCCCCCCCGCATCCCCTTCTATACCACTGGTGGAACAACTGGTTAACAGCGTCACGACTGGTTTCACACCAGCTGCTTTTATTGCTGTAGTTATTCCAATTAACCAGAGTCTCATCGGTGGATATTTTTACTGCGATAGTGGACACACACGCGTGTGTGTGTTTGTTTTAAATACATGTCCAGCTGCTGTGTTGTATCTTTAACATGTGTATTTACTCCTGCAGTATCGGCAGCACGCTGATGGACATGGACAGCACGGCGTCCAGTGGACGCTCCACTCCTGCTTTACTGAATGGCGGCTTGCCAGTGGGGAGCAGTTCGGCAGCACCCGGTGGCAAGTCTCTGAGCTACACCTGCTGCTGGGACAACTGTCAGCTGCAGTTTCCCAGCAGTCCTGACCTGGCCGAACACATCAGGAACACCCACGTGGATGGACAGAGGGGAGGGGTAAGTGTCCTGTCCTCTGTGCATTTGGGGGGGAGGTTTATAAATATCAATCACATGACCGTGTGTGTCCCCTGCAGGTGTTTGTGTGTCTGTGGAAAGGCTGTAAGGTTTACAACACCCCCTCCACCAGTCAGAGCTGGCTGCAGAGACACATGCTGACCCACAGCGGAGACAAGCCCTTCAAGGTGAGAAGGTTCAGAGTTGCTCCAGCAGGTGGCCGCCGTCCTGGGTTGTGTTGATTAATGCTGCTGTCTCTACAGTGCGTGGTGGGCGGCTGCAACGCCACCTTCGCTTCACAGGGAGGGTTGGCGCGGCACGTCCCCACACACTTCAGCTCCCAGAGCTCCTCCAGGGTGTCCAGTCAGGGCAGGCTGAAGGAGGAGTCTCCGTCCAAGGCCGGCCTGAACAAGAGGAGGAAACTGAAGAACAAACAGAAACGCTCCCTTCGTACGTCCTCAGTAAACACATCCTGGGCTCCTTCTCTCTAGTTTATTGCTAGTTTTATTACTTTATTCAGGTCTTTTCCTTCATTTCCAGCCCGACCTCATGACTTCTTTGATGCTCAGACCATGGACGCCATCCGCCACCGAGCAATCTGCCTCAACCTGGCAACGCACATTGAGAGTCTGGGCAACGGACACAGCGTGGTGTTTCACAGCACGGTGCCTAGACACACACACACACACGCACCTGCGCGTGCGCGCTTGTTGGGTTCAAACTGGATTTGTGTTTTTAGGTGATAGCCAGAAGAAAAGAGGATTCAGGGAAAGTGAAGGTGTTGTTACACTGGACCCCCGAGGACATGTGAGTCCATTAAAATGCTTTCAAAGATGATAATGATCATATTAATCACATTTGTGTGTGTGTCAGACTTCCAGACGTGTGGGTGAATGAAAGTGAACGTATCCAGCAGAAGACCAAGGTGGTCCACTTGTCCAAACTGCCGACAGACACTGCTGTCCTGCTGGACCCCAACATTTACCGGTGAGAGGGCACCTGTGTTCCTCTCTACGTGTGCAGTTCATGTCTTTATATTTACGTTTTGGGTTTTTTCATGCAGGATGTTCTTCTGACTGGATCTTCAGTTCCAGCTAAACGGGACCTCCTGTCTCCCAGAGGATCCTGGGAGTGTAGTGACTGAATTATTAGTTAGTAGAAGACATGTAATTTGTTCTAGGCCAGATTAGACAAAAACTAACTCAGTGTAGACTTGTGTAGAGAAGGTCTTTGTAAATACTTCAGATTTGTAATATATTTTTATACATATTTTTTACACACTGTAGATTGATGTGGGTTTCGGCCACACCTTATGAAATAGACTTTTATTTGTCATAATAGCTGCCAATGTTCCTGTTTTGTGTCATTAAACTTTAACAGTCTTTACCACCTGTGTTTTCTCCCTTGAAATATAAATACTGTAAATCGAATCACATATTTTTCATGATTACATGGAGATCGTATTTTAAAATAACATTTCAAAAATTATGCATGGCCGAAAAAAATGTCATATTAAAATAATAATGGGTTGGAACACCCTTGATGGAAGTTATTTTTTGTGGTGGGAGTACCACCAAAATAAAAAATCTCGTTCTAAAATCACATTTATTTATAGTTCGTGTAAGTCGCCACTGATTGTGACGTCATTTAAAGCAGCCGGAAGTGTCTGCGGAAGTGGCATCAGAAGAAGAATGGCAGGGCTGATTAAAAAGGTACGAGCAGAGGTCATGTTGATTAAATTGAAACAGTTGACGCATGTAACTTAATGAATGTAATCACCAAGTACAGGTTGATAATGCAGTTTTGTTGCGTGCTGAGTGTCCGTTCTCAATAAGCTGCGTGTTTGCTGGCGTTAGCTGTTGTGGTAGCTTCGCTAGTCTTTACCCTTAATATGTAAGAGCGGTGGTTTAGTTAGAAAAGTGCTTAATCTTTTCATATGTACCGATCAAGTGCCTGTATGGGACAAAAACCAAATAATTCCGGCTGTTGAGAAGAAAAGATGCTTGATAAAGCTTGTAAGCTAACTAATAAAGTGACGATCAGGTTTGAGCCATGATGTTGACAATATTCTTCTACATGTTTTATTTTAGCCTTCAGGTTAAAAACACAGTCTCTTAAACAGTTCACTCCTGCAAATACATGACCGCTATTCCAAAACTCTCCTGATAATGGATATAGTTGAAATAAGATCATTTCTGATAACTGAGTTTCAGTGCCAGTAGAACCTTTGAAGGCAGCAGCACCACGGAACCTCTTAGTCTGTTATTTCAAGACTTACCCTCTTCGAACCACTGCTAATATAAAGTGTTTCCATGGTTACCTTTCTCTGTGGACAGAATAATCTCAGTCACTCTGGTCCTCTTGTTGCAGACGACTGGCCTGGTGGGCCTGGCTGTTTCCCATAATGCCCATGAGGTGAGTTGGACTGATTATTGTTGAGACTCATGATTGAATTCCACCGTTCCTAAGCTTTGGTGCTGCGGCCTCTCTCCCGTCAGCGTCTGGCCATACTCTACTCAAAGATCCTGGGCTCAGTGCAGACTATGCCGCAGGATGCAGCCTACAGGAAGTACACCGAACAGCTGATCAAGGACAGGCTACAGCACGTAGAGACGGTGAGGACACCTGCTGGGAGGGTCCCAGTGGTCACTGGACTGTTGTTAGGAAGAGAGCAGCAACGAAGCAGGAGGAAATTAAAACACCTTAGGGGACAATCTAATGGGACTTCTGTCTTCCTCTGTCAGGATGTGTGTGTGTGTGTGTGTGTGTGTGTGTGTGTGTGTGTGTGTGTGTGTGTGTGTGTGTGCACCCAGGATAAAGTGCTAGAAATCTGACACGGTCTGTTCACAGGAGCCTGATGTTCAGAAGCTGGAGGAGAAGATTAACTGTGGCCAGATTGAAGAAGTTATTTTCCAGGCAAGTTGGCAATGGCTTCACTCATTTGTTTTGGCTGCTGTACTTCGTGGACGGTTCCTGGACACCAGCAGTGTTGATCCATCTCACATTTCTCATGTCCTCTTGGACTTTGTGCCTCTTCTACATCTTGAATATACCAGCAAATACTAATCTTTTGCCATGAATAGTGTGTTCTGATGAATAATGAGTCTGTGTCTGTGTATGTGTGTGTGTGTGTGTGTGTGTGTGTAGGCAGAGTGTGAGTTGGCTCTGTCTAGGAAGATGTTGACTTGGAAACCATGGGAACCGCTGATAGAGGAGCCTCCTGCCAACCAATGGAAATGGCCCATCTGAGTTAGTGTGTGCTGATGCTGTCCTGCTTCTAAGTCATGTACAGATTAAAATCCTCCATATTTACCTGCGCTGTGACGAGTCCTCATTGTCCCACTGCTCCACCACGCACAGAATCTGCACTTTCCTAAAGCCTAGTGGAGCCTTGCTGATGTGACTTTTTTGACACAAGGATGATGTCCCACCTTTCTCCATGTCTTCTCCTCTCCCAGCTGCTCTCTGACAGCTTGATGGGAGACTTCCTGTCTGATTCTGGAGCTCCTGACACATTGTCTGGATTCTCGGTGGCCCAGGTAACTGCTTCTGTGTTTTCTGCCACCTATCAATCGAGCGCGAGTCTGCGTGCTTTCTGGTTCACTCTTGAGTCCAAGGTTCAGGATGCTCTCGCGGAAGTGGCGGGATTCCCCGAAGGCCTCGGTGGAAACACTGACACTAAGAAGGTCTGAAATAAAAGCTGCAGCAGTGTCGGATCGTACTGAACGCAGGAGATGTAGCGCCACAAAGCTTGTTTCACACATGGCTCCTAACCAACCCAACAACCAGGTGACTGAAGCTCCAAATGTGATCAAAGGAGCTCCCAAACGGTCCGTTAGAACGGATGAAGACTCTTGGATGACGCTCCCCTCCCAGAATGAGCATGGCCTGGAGGGCTGAGCACCTTCAGACACAGCAGAAGCAGGCATTACATTTTCAGGGGCTTTGTTATATTTAGCAGAAATAAAAAAACAAAAAATGACTTGCAACGACTGGAGTTGCGCTGGATGGCGGTGAGATTAGCTGTGGCAGCCATCATTTGGGCACCAAACCTCAGGGCTGGGGGTACAGAGGAGATCTTGGGCTGGCGCTGCCGAGGGAAGAGACTGAACTCTGCGATGACCTTCCTTTCCTGGATCAACTGAAAGTATGGAGAGAATGACTCACTGCGACTCGATTTATATGACATCTGTGACGATCAAGATTGTCTCTCAGTGATTTACAGAAACGTGTTAGCAGCTGGAGGAGAACGGCAGCAACCTGCTCACCCAGACTTTGGTGTTTTCAGGCTGCTCCTGATGGTGGCGGATGGGGTCGGTGTCCAGGGCTCGGACACAGTTGAGGCGTCAATTTCGATCTCGTCCCTATTGTGCAGGGCGTCCTCCATCAACATCTGGAACAAACAATGATGATGGTGGTGTGAGGTCGTGAGGACACGCCTCAGCTTATTCTGTATCTGCCGTCAGAGCTGGTCTTCATGGCCGCGAGGGCGCGTTGATAGACGGGCCTCTTATAGCCGTTGGCAGACACGGGTCGGGTCATGCGATGCTAACTAGTTTTTGTTCATTGTGTAAAAAAATAAAACCTTTTGAATTGTCATAACGTAATCAAATAGAACAAATGCAACTGGTCCTAAGAAGGATTTAAGCCTCTTTATTGGCTCTTCTGGGTTCAAATGAGATCATGCCAGTATCAAATGCTGCTACAATTTCAATAAAAACATGGACCACGTGGTGGGCTTCAGTTTCCAGGTTTCGCTGTCCTTGTCCCAGAAAGCTCGGTTGAGTGTTCTGTTCTTCACCTCAACGGTAATTAAGTTCTCAATGATCAAATGCCTGAAAGACAAACATATGAATGAAACATATGGTTTGGAAGGCCTGGAATCTACCAATGAATGTTAGTTGCAATTGCTGTGGAGAGCACAAGGAATGCTTGGGGTCAGGGAAAGGTCAAGCTGGTCAAGCAGGCAAAGACAATATCCAGATGGCTGTGGCAGAAGAGGAGCGAATAGTGGCTGAAGCAGGCTGGCAGAGAAGAAGAGGGATACAGCTGAATGGCAAAGACTGGAACGGGAGAGAGTTCCAGCATGCTGGTTCTGCTGTGTGAGGTGCCATCCCATTGAAAAACCCAGAAAGATCAGGTCAGAAACAAAGTGTGCTGCCCTCATTTGAAGAGATCTGAAGAGTGCGCGTTCTATGCCAGCCTATCTGGTGGCTGCGATATACCGTAGCGCTCAAAGATTGACCTTTAGCTTCAATAGTTGCTGACCAGGAATATTTTTAGGATGGAACAATTCAGGAATCACCGGGAATCCAAAGTCCAAGTGTGTGTTGGGTGTTGGCGTGCGTGAGAGGGTGTGAGCAGACTCACTTCAGTTTCAGGTCTCTGGTTAGCTTATTCTGGTTCTGTTCCAGGTCCTGCCACTCTTTGCTGTGAGCCTCCTTTGTGTCCTGAAGTTCAACCTCCACAGCTTGAAGTTTCATAAACAGCTTTTAGGATGAAGAACAA
Organism: Takifugu flavidus; assembly: GCF_003711565.1. NCBI lineage: Eukaryota > Metazoa > Chordata > Actinopteri > Tetraodontiformes > Tetraodontidae > Takifugu > Takifugu flavidus. The sequence continues at coordinate 9,563,734 of NC_079541.1, read as the reverse complement.
AAGTTTAATTTAAAACAAACAGTTAAAAAAGAATACGAACACGTGTGCAACTAATGCCGAGCAGCTAGCAGCAGCCACCTCTTTCAATTTTTTGGTCTTGATGTCAACCTGCTGCTGCAGAGAGCTGTAAGTCACCTTCAGCTCCAGCGTCTCTTCATAGCGACTCTCCATCTGCTGCTGCATCCTGCATGCTTGACATCTCTGGACACAAAGACATTTTCACACAGAGGAAATGTGACCGTGTGAGGAGATCCCCTTCAAAATGTTGGCCAGCATTTGATGTACCTGTTCAGCAATTTCCTGCTTTCAGCTCCACCATCCTCTGCTGCTCGTTGGTGTGATCCATGATGTTCTTCCCTCCAACCAGGAGTTTACTCTCCATGATCTAATTGTTGGACAATGGATCAAACCCGTTCTGGGTTTCATGTGGCTGCTCCAGATGTTACGATACAGAAATTAGCTCACCGGGACTTTGGCTGCGATTTTGTACTGGGCCTTCCTCTCCCGCCTCAGATCTTCCATCTTCCTCTCCTTCTCTTTCAGTAGACGAGTCTTCTCATCTGCTACCAGACATCATCTTCCATGATGGCCTTTCTTTCTCTCTCCAGCTTCTCCTGCTGCTCCCGCCAGTAGTCTCCATCTTCATCATCATCCTCTGTTTCCCCTTCGTCATCTGGATCCTCTCCATTGCTGCCTTGGCCAGCCTTTCTCATCTGCCTTTGCTTCTTCTTCTGCAACAGTGCCTTCAGCCCATCAATCAATTTTTATTTATATAGCTTCTTTTACAATTAAAAATTGTTTCTAGGTGCTTTCCAGAATCCCAGGGCCTAACCCCAAACAAGCAACAGTGGCAAGGAAAAACTCCCCTTTAACAGGAAGAAACCATGAGCAGGACCAGGCTCATGTAGGATGGAGCTACAAGGTCTTCAGAGGCCTAGCTCCATCCTACCTGGAGGAGCTAATGACACCTTACCAGCCCAATAGACCACTCCGCTCTCAGAATGCTGGTCTACTTGTGGTTCCCAGAGTCTCTAGCAGTAGAATGGGGGCCCGAGCATTTAGCTACCAGGCCCCCCTGCTGTGGAACCAGCTCCCTGTCCAGGTACGGGAGGCTGACTCCATCTCTACTTTTAAAATTAGGCTTAAAACCTACCTCTTTGAAAAAGCTTATTGTTACTAATTCTGTAGTTCCAGTTACTATCATTGACAGACAAATTATCATACTTAGGGGGTCGTCTAATCATTAGGTTAACATCTTAGCTATGCTGCTATAGGCCAAGGCTGCCGTGGCCCATGGTTTCCTCTCCTCTCCTCTACCTCCCCTCCCCTTCCCTCTACCTCTCCTCTCCTCCCTCTACCCAGCAGGCCATCAGCAGGAGGGTCCCCGTACATGAGCCTGGTCCTGCTCAAGGTTTCTTCCTGTTAAAGGGGAGTTTTTCCTTGCCACTGTTGCTTGTCTGGGGTTAGGCCCTGGGATTCTGGAAAGCGCCTTGAAACAATTTTTATTGTAAAAGAAGCTATATAAATAAAGATTGATTTCATTTGATATTCAGCACAACCTCCAGAGTGATATTGCTGAAATAATGGAAAAAAATCTGTTGAGCTTATCAGGACTCCAGCAGCCGCCACGCCCAGCTTTCTGATCGGCGGCACCCCGGACACGTGGTAATGACCACTCAATGCAGCTCGACTTGAAGCTTTCCCACTGGGGTAGCAGGGTTGAGTAGGTACTTCTTTAGTCCCACGGCTGGAGTTCCAAGCAGTTAGGTACCATTATGTTACTAGCTGATCTCATAATGCTGATTGGCCAGTGGAATCACGTCACTGATGATTCAGTTTCAGAAAAGTCAAATCTGCTATTTTCATGCCATATGTATTTACCACAGGATCCCTTACATTGATCAGCACATTCGTCCTCTACCGTGTGCAAGAAATGCAACCTGTTAGGAATGTTACATGTGGACCAGCTGTGTGTAGCAAACATTCTTGAAGATTGCAGTGGCTTCTTTTGAGGTGATGGTATGAGGTGATGTACAACACACGCCTCTTCAGCGTCACGTTACAACACTGTCCTCTGCCATCGATCCAACTGGAGTACTTGATTGTGCCCCAACTGGGGACGCTATTGTTCTCCTGGGGGACAGAGGACCGCCACCAGTAGCCGGAGTAGTTCGCTGAGCCTCCATGACCTTCTGCCAGGAAGCAGTTCCCACAGTGCAGGAAGGAGCCAGGATGGAAGGAGGCTCCTAGCTGGAGGAATCTGGAGAAAACTGGTGAGACAATGCATCCAGCTTGATGTTACGGGAACTTGGGTGAGGGAAAACTTAAAGTAACCATGAAAGAGTGCTCATCATTTCGATTCAAAGGCAGGAGCAGTCTGAGGATTTACACGTGTTTACATTGGCAGGCCATAGGTTTCAGGACAGCCACTGGTGCTGGGGTCCCTCCCTGTACTCAGGCTTACGTCAGCATACCTATGCAAGTGAAATACCCATGTGACATAAACGGATTGTTACCTTTAATACTCTGGACCTGGAATCACTTATACTATTGCATTAGAGCAAAATAGTTTGCATATTTTATTGGAGGTATCATTAGCACCCCGTTGTCATCAGCGGTAGATCCCTGTCGGTTGGCGCTGGTTTGTCTGGCCATCACTCCAGGGGAATAGAGGGAGAAGAAACAGAGAACATGCTAATAGTAAAATGGTAATGGCGGTCCTGATCGAGTCCTTTATGTGCATCTTTGTTCCTGCAGACTTCTGATTTCCTACAACAGTTGTGACCGTAAAGGAAGGACAGAAAGAAGAGAGGTTAAACTTGTTTGATATTTAGGTCATCGTGACAGTCTCCAACTTGACTACCATCTCTTTGATGCTAGGTCTTACTCTTTGATCTGGCCTCCTTCAACACTTTCTCTTCTAACTTCATCTTGTTGTATGAAAGAAGTTGCCTTTTATCAGTGGATGGATCCCTGTCAGCAACGATCCTGCAACGGTCTCTGTTTTTATCAGGGAACCATTTGCGTGAAGAGGCATCAAACTGATCCATTGGGGGATCCCCCAGTCTTTCTAATTTCTCAGTGTCAAGAGGCTAAAAGAAACAATCCCATCATGGTAAAACTGGCACAACACGTGATTGAAAGGTGAAAAGGAGAGTTAAGGACAGAAATGATTCGACTTTACATGAAATGGTCAACTTCTAAAGAACAACCAGAACTATCTTGTCAGTTTCAATCGTACCTTCTCTTTTAGTTGGCCTCTCCTGGTCATGGTAGGGGTCTGCTTAGCTTGACTTCTCGCATTGTCTTTCTTCAGTGTCTTTTTCTCCTTTGCTTGTTTGTTTTGCTTCAGTTTTGCGTCCAGTGTTTGAGAGTCTTTAGGCCACCAGGTTGAGTCAGTAACGCTGAGTAACTGAGGGTTTCATATGTAAACCTAATATGGGAGCAGCACAGCTGCTATATTAGATTATTTGATGTGACTTTGATATGTGTCTGTTCTTAATGTCAAATTCTAATCTCTTTTATATTATCAAACCTCATTGTCTTTGATGTTATCATTTTTATTATATATCTGCCAGCACACCTTCTCCTTCCGTCAGTCTCATAAACCTTCTCGACCGGATTTCCTGGGTCCGAGCCAGCCCATCTGACCAGTCTGTCCACCCTATCAATCAATTATCTTTATATCTTTATATTCATCTTTATATAGCATCTTTTGCAATCAATATTGTCTCTAGGTGCTTTACAGAATCCCAGGACCTGACCAGTGGCAGGGAAAAACTCCCCTTTAACAGGAAGAAACCTTGAGCAGGGCTGGGCTCATATAGGGGGACCATCCAGCTAATCAACCTTGCTGTCTTCCTGGTTTAGCCGGCTCCTTGCCTGTTTCTATCTGCCTAATCCTCAAATCCGCCAGATTTTAAATCCCACAACAAAGATCTGATCTTATGTCAGTTCTTATGTCAGTTTCAATCATACCTTCTCTTTTAGTTGACCTCTCCTGCTCAGAGGTCTTATGCTTAGCCTGGCTCCTTGCATTGTCTTTCTTCTGTATCCGAGAGTCTTTGGGCCACCCAGTTGAGTCAGTTACGCTGCGTAACAGCGATACTTTAAACCAAATATGGGAGCAGCACAGCCGGTATCATATTAGACTAATTGATGTGGCTTTGATATGCACTTGTCTTTGATGTTTACTCGAATCTATTTTATGTTGCCAAACCTCAGTGTCTTTGATGTTATTACAGAGTGGCCAAACAAAGAGGCATGAAACATTTTTGAGTCTCTTGTCACTCAAAATGTCTCCCCATATCCGAGAGAGAGTTAGAGCACATCCACCCACACAGATGAGGGGAACATCTCAGGCTGTCATAGATCAGCTGCTGGCCACATTAGTTTCCAAAAAATCAAGTCAAAGCGCCAGAAAATGTGCTGCCACTGGTATTTCAGCAGATAATTAGCACCATTGAGATGATTGAGCAGGATTTCTAGATTTCTTTGTTTTCTGCAATCAGAGCTGAAACCTTTTGGCTGGGAAAGAAGCTTTTTTTCTCTCCAAAGTTTTATTTCTAATTGTTACAAAGTAGGAATTTATCCATTAAAAATAGATAGACAGCAAATTTTAAGTGTTCCCAAAGAGAACAAGTCTGCGCACCCAGGGAGAAGGACTCCTAACATACTGTATGGCAGAACATCCTTGGAGGAGTAATTGTTCATTTAGAGGTCACGACTACACCCAAGCAAACAATTTAACTACAGAAATATAGTGATGCCCCTCCTTGACCCCGTACCTGGCTGTGGTGGAGGGGTTTGTGAGCCCAAATCATCCCGAGAGCCAAGTTATCCGGGGGAGTGCTCCCATTAGGATCTTTCATGGCAGATCCTGCCGAGCTAAGTGTGGTGCATGTACCCACTATGGCAAATGATGACAAATGAAACAACCTGGGATTGGTGGTACCAGGGCCCAACTCTGGAGTCAGGCTTGGGGTCGGGTCTCTGCCACAGAAGCCTGAGGTTATGCAGGAGGTTGAGAGGTACCGGCTTGAGATAGTCAGGCTCACCTCTGAGTACTGCATGGATTCTGGAACCCAGCACCTTGAGAGGAGCCTGAGCTTCCACGACTCGTTTTGCCCCGGGAAGCGGAGGAGGGCTGGTGTAGTCTATAGTTCCTCAGCTCAGCTGCTAGGTTTGGGAATTCAGCTGGTGCTGTCTTTACAATGACACACTCCTGAGTCTGTACAGTTTTTTCCCTCCCAGGTTATGTAGTCTATACGCTGACCCACTCTTGACTATAGGTGTCTCCTTCTGAGGTAATACTGTCTGTAGGGTGACACACTCCTCACTCTCTGGAGGCAGCTTTTCATGAACAGCTGCAGGATCAACTTAGACATGTGGAAAATGAACCAGTAGCAGATATGAAATTATGACGGGATGTTCCACCTCTCACAGCACGGTGGTGTGGTGGTTAGCACTGTTGCCTCACAGCAAGAAGGCCCTGGGTTCGATCCCCGGTTGGGACTGAGGCTGGGGACTTTCTGTGTGGAGTTTGCATGTTCTCCCTGTGCCTGCGTGGGTTCTCTCCGGGTACTCCGGCTTCCTCCCACAGTCCAAAGACATGCATGATTGGGGATTAGGCTAATTGGAAACTCTAAATTGCCCATAGGTGTGAGTGTGAGAGAGAATGGTTGTTTGTCTATATGTGTTAGCCCTGCGATTGACTGGCGTCCAGTCCAGGGTGTACCCTGCCTCCGCCCATTGAGCTGGGATAGGCTCCAGTCCCCCCGCGACCCTCAGTGGAGGAACAAGCGGTAGAAAGTGAGTGAGTGAGTGTTCCACCTCTCGATGGGCTTTAGTTGATTAGTCAGTACTCCACTTGACATTCATTCCTTACCTGAGACCGGAGACTTCCTCTGCAATCATCATCCCTGTTTCTGCAGCAGCCAGTTCCTCCACTGAGATGAACGATTTCCTTTTATTTATTTGTCCACACAATTAGACCTCAAACCTACCTCTTTGAAAAAGTTGAAATTCAGTAATCCTGTAGTTCCAGTTATTATCCTAGACAGAATTATCATATTTAGAGGGTCGTCTAATTACCGGTATTGGGTTAATATCTTAGTTATGCTGCTAGAGGCTGAGGCTGCCAGGGTCCAGAAATATGATCACCTGATCACCAGGCTGCTGGTCATGGCTGTCTCTCCTTCCCCCTCCTCCCCACTCCCTCCCTTTTCTCATCCCCTCCCCTCCTCTCCTTTCCCCACTCCTCCCTGTTCCCGTCCCCCCCTCCTCGGCGCTTCATGATGATGTCATTAACAGCTTCACTCATCTGTAATGTGGCGGTTGTTTTTATTGATCTTTGTACAGTAGAAATAATGAGCCACATGACTGTTTTCTCATCCAAAACCTGAAGAACACACATGTATGTGCTCTACCACTGTCAGCCATGATGACCCCGGCAATCACCCCTGAGGCTGAGGTCAAAGATTTGAAGAGCTGCTCATTTCCAAGAGACCTCAGTTCTAAATCTTTAGTCTTGCTTTGAACTGTATGTTCCTGTAATATAGAGAAGGACGCAGAGATCTTCCAGGACCTCTTGTCCAGGATGTAACGAAGGCACCTTCCTCCTTAGTATCTCATTGCCCCTCTGCTCCCAAAGTCTCAACTCCTGTGACTCATATTCAAGCACGTTTCAATACTATGAGAAAACGTCTGATGTCTCCTGAGAGATGTTCCCGTCTTCATGATGGAGAAGACTGGTTCGGCTTCCATGAGCTGGCTCTGATGTGGAAACATCTATTTTGATGCTGACCGAAGAGACGTGACAAGATCTTGTCTCAGACGTGTGCTGGCAGAGACCAACCAGAAGGATTACCGAGTTTCCCCACATCAACATGGACGTATCTAGGAACATCCACCCCTGCCACCAAAATCCCCCTCCAGCCCCCTCCCATCACCAGAATTCTCATATGCTTTCTGCGCCAGGCTGGTCTTCAGGATCGAACTTCCTGTGTCCCGGCGCTAGCCCGCTGTAAGAGCTGCAGCATGATGGGATAGATGGGAGCAAATTCCTTTCCCTGGCGGGCTCTCACAGACTGCACGTACGCCTCCAGAGCACCCCTAGGAGGACAAACGTAACGTTCAGCTCTGGACATGGACACAGGTAAAGACATGTGGACCACAAGAACTCGGGCTACAGGAAAAAAGAGAAAACATCGACGTCCTCATTGTAAGTGGCCCAGAAGAGTTTACCTGAGCAGAGAGAGTCTGTCCCTCTCGGATGGATGGTCGTCCAGCCACTGAGAGTAGCGGGCGATGGACCACTCTGCTCTCTGTGGGACAACAGCACATTGGGGGGGGTCACAAGATGCTTTCTCAGTACTCCTGCTCCTCTCGCCATCCCTGGTCGCCCAAGAATGTTCCAGTTCAAAGCTCACTAGCTACCCAGGGTGCCCGGAGGTGCACGTCACCTCGGCTGGCGACAGCAGCGGTGGCCGTCCAAGTTCGAACTATACAGGCAGGACGTTGCTGTCTTTGACCCCCAAACGTGAAAACCCTCACAGCAGCACCTCCCTAACCTGGGTGACAGTGCCCCTTGTGGAGATACAACTACTTTAGCCCCATAAGCCCCCCCCAGACCACCTGTGGAACCATTTGCACCTGACCTTTGTTAGTCTGGCTGACTGTCACTGGAGGGGTATACCTGGTGAGGCGAGCGCAGCTCTGGCGGAGCCCTGGTGAACAGGAAGTGCAGTAAGGTGCTGTAGGGGATCACTTCTCCAACGGCTGCATTGTTGACAATCAGCTCACTGGTCTGGAACAGGAGAGGTCTGCAGCATAAAGGACACATGATCACCTCATCTCCCAGCAACCCCCTCTGTCGAGGGAGGATGGCCCGCTTCCTGCACCCGGTACCTGAAGGAGCGCAGCATTCTGTACGGTCTGCCCAGGTCGGACACTCTCCTGCACAGGGGGGCCACGGCCAGCTCCATCTGCCACACATAGAGAAATAAACACCCCCGCCTGAAGGAGCAGAGCCAGAAGGTGGAGCGAAGCTGCACACACCTGAGCAAAGTCAGCGGCCAGCCTCATCTTGCCGCCCTCTCCCAGTGGCCGCAGGATGCTGCTGTGGCGCACAAACAGCTCCACCGCCCTCTGCGCGATCCTTTCTGTGCTGTCAAAGATGAAGTCCATGCACTGGAAGTGACGGAAGTAATCAGACATCACTCTGGAGATGAAGCCCTGCAGCTCCTTCATGTACAGGGAACACGGCACATCTGGTTTATCAGGGCTGCAAACAGGCCTGCAACACACACGCGTTTCCATAACTACCCAGCCAGCACGTCACTGTTGCTTCATTAATGAAGATCGACGACAGGCAGGACAGGAAGCGTCAGGTTACAGTGAGGGAAGCTGCTCATGGTCGGACCTTCGGGTGGTTCAGATGAGCCCCGAAGCCTGTTTACCGGCCCCCCTGTGACCTTTACTGACCAATAGACGACCAGTCTGGGAGGCGAAACAGCTGGGCTGGCTACAGCCCACCCTGAAACGCTCACCCTGAAAAGTCTTCTTGATGCAGCGTGATGATGATGGCCTCGATGGAGTCGCTCACTGACTGCAGGAGAGGGTGGACGGAGGAGTCCATGAGAGCTTGAAGAGCCTGAAACAGCCAACACAGGCATCAGCAGCCACGAGAGACTGACCTAAAGCAGCATCGCACCAATAACCTCCACGACACTCATGTTTGTTAATATGTAACATCAGAGGTACCTCCAGAGACGATGAGAGAACATCTGCAGTGGCTGCTGGACACGTGCCCAACCCTGAAATGATCTGCAGAGAAGACCAAGCTGTTAGAATCCTCTGAGAACGCTCATAGAGAGGCAGCAGCCTTACCTTGGTGACGGCCTGCTGCAGCCGGTAGAGGGAGTTCACCACAGCCACATTCCTCCTCTGAGCCTCGGTCAGCGGCCCGATGACTTGACTGGCATCCCCCTGAGTGCACAGCTGCAGACGGAGCAGAAAGAACCTTCAGAACCTCGATGCACTCTGACACCATTCAAACATGTGGCCCGGCACTAACCAGCTGCTCAGACTTGACACAGAAGAGCTGGACGGTCTTGGCCGTGTTCTTGGCCACAGCCAGAGTCAGGTTAGGGTCCACTGAGGCAACGTTCAGCTCACTGCAACAACATAAACAAATAACAACACACAAACAAAGTTGATGCATGGAGTCACCTCATGTTGGCTTTTATTTTCTGACTGTACCAGAGAGTGTGTGTGTGTTTGTGCTTGTTTTTTTTGTGTAACTGTGTGTGTATTTTTGTGAGTGTGTTCTTGTGTGTGTGTGCATTTGTGAGTATCTGTTTTTTATGTGTGTTTTTGTGTGTGTGTGTGTCTCCAGTCCACTAACCTGCTGATGGTCTTGATGATAGCGTCCAGCTCATCACTAGAGGGGGGGTTGTGGCCCCCCAGAGGGAACACCAGGTTGATGGGATCAAACAATCGAGACAGGGACTTGGACAGGTAGGCAGCCTGGTAGGGCAGCAGAGAGTCCTTCAGGCTCTTCTCTGGACTACACACACACACACACACACACACACACACACGCACACACGGGTAAGTTCTCTTTCACCAGCTCTCATCCAGGACAGCGGAACTCTACCACGTCCAGGTTTATGTCCGTTACCAGAGCTACAGTCAAACACAAACAAGATCTGTCTCCTTGTCTCTGTCCTCATGTCTTCCCCCGTCCATCCCTCTACATTCTGGAGGAGGGCTCATTCTAACTTTGGTCAGGCTGCTGGCTCACTTGTAGTCCTGTTTGCCGTGTGTGAACAGGTCCTGACTGTCCAGTTCGGCGCCGCTGATGTCGATCGCTGAGTCGATCACGGTGGCCGGCAGCGCCCCCTGTAGGCTGGTGCTGTACTGCTGCAGGCGGCGCCACAGCTCATTGTACAGGCGTAACAATTTGGGATACTCTCCTTCAAAAGCCTGTTTGAGAAAGGACGAAGCTACATGGAGACAAGAGGCCGGAGTTAGAGGAGCCTTGAGCACAAAGCCCAGCGCACCTTGTGTTGTAGTGAGCATGTGTTTGCACTAGAGCACGCACAAGGCCCCCACGCACCTTCGGTGGCTGTGTGGAACTCCTCACCCAGAGTCCTGGTCACATCGTTCCAGAAGGTGTAGAGGATGTCAGCCTGCCCATCCTGCAGCAGGAGAGAAACATCCCCTCTCCTCATTAATTAAGCCACGATTCAAGCTGGATTGGAGACCCACTAAATTAGACAGGCAAATGTTGCCACGCTGGAGTGAGCCGTGACACTGAGGAGGCCTCACACCAGCAGCTCTGCACAAACACCAAAGGGATGGTTTCCATAGTAACAAGCTCCTGCTCCAGCTGGTGTGGAGGTAGGCAGAGGCTGACAACAGTCTGGACAGGTGTGCTCACATTAGCTCCACCTTCAGAAACATGCATACGGTTACTACAGCAGGACGGATCAAAGCCCCCAACGACTGCAAGTGTGGGGGATCCTAACTGAGCAGATATGGACTGAAGCAGAAGCCCTGAGATGGACTCAGCTGCTGGTGCTCCTGTTTGCTGGAGCTCCAAGTCCTCACAAACTGAGTGTGGGGTTCTGATCACATCTACCGAGCTCTGATCTCCAGGCATCAGATCAGGATCCTCCTCCTCCAGGCTCAGGTGGGTTTTTGCTCACCTCCAAAGTCTCCGACAGTGAACTAGCCTGGCCTGCTGAGCTATGTCCCCTCCAGCAGAGCAGCACGATCTGCCTACCTTGAAGATGTCGTCAATGAAGCAGACGTGAGTGACAGGATCTCTCTTCTTCATCAGGATCTTCTGCAGATGTTGCACCTGAAAACGCACACCAATGAGTCTTTCTGGCAACATCTGGCTTCCACCTGCGGCTCAAACGTCTGACCTGTCGACAGGCAGCACAGATCTGGTCCATCAGTTTCTCCAGGTTGGTCCAGAGGGCAGCTCGGAAGGCTGCCGTGTTGCCTGGCGTGGGCAGCATTGCTCTGCCTGGAGCTCCTGAATAAAAGAGCATCATCAAAGCACAGCAGACCTCATGGACGTGTGTGTTTTAGAGCAGCACCAGGAACAGCTGTGTGAGCTCTAACAGCACCACTGAGACCCCCCCTCTTCATCATGTCCGGACCATGGGGGCCGTTAGCCTGCTACCTTTGGGGTTGGCCGGTTGTGTCAGTCCTTTGATGTCCAGAGCTTTGCTGATGCTGTCCTGGATGGTGCTCCTGTAACCCCCCACCACACCGTTGATGGTTTCTCTCAGGATACCCAGGTTGTAGAAGACCTGCAGGGCTGTGCCCACCTGGTTGGGATTCTGTGACAGGGAGACAAGCAGGAACACCGTCAACAGATGCAGCGAGTGGGAAACCTGCAGGATCAAAGCAAGAAAGGGATTAAAGGCAAGAGCTAAAATTACAGTCATGTGAAAACCCTATGAAAGCTGGTGTGTGTGTGTTTATTGAAGCTGGTTCAGTCAGGCTGGAGAGGACAACCAGAGGTCCTTGATAACGCTGCCCTCCAGTGTCATCAAGTCTTCTGGACGTCATGGGAGACGCCAGGCCACTACACATGCTGGGGGAGACAACAGGACAAGGCTTCCTGGTGTCCAGGATCAGGCTGCAGCAAGGGACTGTCGCAGGAGGCTGACATCAAAAGAGTGCTTTAGGGATTGAAAGTGTCACTTTTAAATGTCACTCTTCTAATCAGTCAGGCTCATTTGAATATGAAGACATTTAACTGTCAGAAAATGATGATTTACATTTTTTGGTTGTGCTGTCTCCGTCTTCAGAGACTCCATGTTCTCAGAGACACCAGCACAGACAGAGGATGTGAAGCATTTCTCAGGATCACATGTGAACAGTCCATCTCTCTGAAACACCTTAAATGCCCCACACCATAAACACCTCACACCTAAACGTCCCACACCATAAAGGTCTCACATCTTAAATGTCTCTCACCTGAAATGTCTCACACCTTAAACGTCTCACACCATAAACGCCTCTCACTTTAGATGTTTCACACCTTAAAAGTCTCACACCATAAACGCCTCTCACTTTAGATGTTTCGCACCTTAAAAGTCTCACGCCTTAAATGTCCCACGCCATAAATGTCTCACACCTGAAACACCTCTCACTTTAGATGTTTCACACTTTAAAGGTCTCACATCTTAAATATCTCACACCTTAAATGTTACACACCATGAACACCTCACACCTTAAACATTGCACACCTCAAACACTCCACACCTTAAATGCCTCACACCTGAAATGTCTCACACCTTAAACAACTCAAACCTGAAATGTCTCACACCTAAAATTTCCCACACCATAAACACCTCACATCTTAAACGTCTCACACTTGTAATGTCTAACACCTTAAACACTCCACACCTTAAAAGCCTCACACCTTAAACCACTCACACCTTCAACATTTCACGCCTGAAATGGCTCACACCATAAACACCTTACACCTTAAACACTTCACACCTTAACACTTCACACCTTAACACTTCACACCTTAACACTTCACACCTTAAACAATCCACGCCCTAAACACTTCACACCTGAAATGTCTCTCACCTGAAACACCTCACACCTTAAACGTCCCACACCATAAACACCTCACACCTTAAACGTCTCACACCTTTAATGTCCCACATCTTAAACATCTCTCACCTGAAACACCTCACACCTTAAATGTCTTACACCTTTAATGTCCCACACCATAAACACCTCACACCTTAAATGTCCCACAACTAAAACACTTCACACCTTAAATACCACACAGCTGGAAAATCTCACACCTTAAACGTCTCACACCTTGGCCTCTGACCATGAATGACATCAGAGACACCCCCCTTCCCCAACCTCAACACACACAAGCAACACCCTTGAAATTTCTAATCAAATGTGACCTTTGATTTATCTAAAGCACTGATAGATTAGCAGAAGTGGATTGCATACCTGACACACACACACTCACACACGTGGTGAGGCCCTTCCTCACCCTAACCCTAGAGACACCATGCAGTCTGCAGCTCCAAACCCTAAGCCCTTAGCACTTGTACCTTTCACTCTCGATGGTATCATGAACACATGAATGCTGCTCTTGAAGCCTGGTGCTGATAACAGACTTGACAGTCTATCCCTCATGATCTGTGAGCTTATTGTTACTAATTCAGTAGTTCCAGTTACTGTCATAGACAGACAAATTATCATACTTAGCGGGTCGTCTAATCGTTAGGTCACATCTTAGTTATGCTGTTATAGGCCAAGGCTGCCGGGGTCCGGAAACATGATCACCTGACAGGCCTCTGTCACTCCACTGGGTCATGGTTTCCTCTCCTCTCCTCATCAAGCAGACTAGTTCTTGTGTAGTCCCCCCCCCCCCCCCATCTATGTATTTACAGGTATCGCCGCCCTCGGAGCTGCATAATGACCTCCGGCCCCGCTGAAGTGATTGTATATCATATTTTTTGTGTGTGTTTCTGTGCTCTGTGCTCTCCTCTCCTCCCTCTCCTCTCCTCTCCTCTCCTCTCCTCTCCTCTCCTCCCTCTCTCTCCTCTCCTCTCCTCTCCTCTCCTCTCCTCTCCTCTCCTCTCCTCTCCTCTCTCCTCTCCTCTCCTCTCCTCTCCTCTCCTCTCCTCCCTCTCCTCTCCTCTCCTCTCCTCGTCTCTCTCCTCTCCTCAACTCTCTCTCTCCTCTCCTCTCCTCTCCCTCCTCTCCTCTCCTCTCCTCTCCTCTCCTCTCCTCCCTCTCCTCTCCTCTCCTCTCCCTTTACCCAGCCGGCCATCAGCAGGAGGGTCCCCCTACATGAGCCTGGTCCTGCTCAAGGTTTCTCCCTGTTAAAGGGGAGTTTTTCCTTGCCACTGTTGCTTGTCTGGGGTCAGGCCCTGGGATTCTGGAAAGCGCCTTGAAACAATTTTGATTGTATAAGTCGCTATATAAATAAAGATTGATTTGATTTGATTTGTGATGTTCGCTCACAACTGACCCGACATGTTGAGTCCGAACAGTGGTTATACTAAATCTGACACAGACTGATGTTTTAAATGCTATGGGAATCAAAGGTCATGGGTATTCAATGCTGGGCCCTTAAAGATTTCCAAATGCATTAAAACTCTTCTAAAACAGTGTAAACATGAACTAATAGAAGTGTTTATTTAATGTGAGTGTTATGTTATGTTATGTTATGTTTTGGAGCATGGTTGTGTTACTATATAAGGCAGCAACTTCAGGGCTGTCAGGATGTACCTGGATCTCCATGCCCTGCTCCAGGAGCCTCTTGGCTTGGTTTTCCACCTCCAGTCTGGCTCTGCTGATCAGCAGCAAATCATTTTCAATCACCTGGATGCCGCTCAGATCCACACCTTGGGACAGATAGTCTGGAAGGGTCCAAATACACAGAGCAGGAAGTGCATTAGAGTCATATTTGGCTTCCCAAAGATGTAAATGTTTCCTTTTTGGACTTTTGGACAAGTATGACCAAGACGAATATACTTTATTCTATGCGAGTGCATCAGTTCAGCCACCTCACGGGACAAATACTGTCTACAACTTGAAAGCCACCTTTTGCCATAAAATGCACCTTCTTAAATGCTGTTTTTCAGGGTTGTTTAAAGGTGGCACAAACGTTCTATTTTCCTGTGAAAACACAGAAGACAGAAGATGATCTACATGTTACCGGGTGAGAAAACATCCATCTCATGATTGTGTTTTCAAACGTGCTGCTTGATTTCTAGAATCCTTCACGTGAACCTAATGTGGGCAGCTCCAGTTTGCTACTGGAGCTCCATCAGCTGTGGGGTGATGTGGGCCTGCTTAGGTTGGTTGAGGAGCAGATGCACCACCACATTCTGGACCATCTGGAGCAGCCTCACCAGGCATCTGTGCCCCTGATAGATCATAAATACCTGGTCCAGCAGCTAGGGGGGCCATGTTGGGTTAGGAACAGCCTGATTATTATGCTATTGAATATGACAAAGCAGCACGACCAGGAGACCGAGGCTACATGATCAGGAAAAAGTCAAGATTCTCATCAATCCTGACTCCAAGATTTCACCAGCCTTGGTAGGAGCAAGAGATGAGGTGCCAGTGCTGACGTGATGGTGTGATGAATGGATTTTCTAGCTGGGAGAACCAGGAGCTCAGGTTTACAAAGGTTAAGGTGGAAGTGGTGGTCCTGCATCCATGCAGGTATAGCTGAGAGACAGTTTGAGATCTTGTATGAGCTTGAGGGTTGACCCAGGGGAAAGGACGGGTACAGCAGGGTGTCATCTGCATAGCAGCCGTATGACGAGCCGTCTGAGCTGGTGGATGGGCCCAGCGAGGTCTTGCACATGGCAAAGAGCAGTGGCCCCAGCACCCATCCTTCAGAAGTCCATCAGAAGGTCCAAACTTTCAGGGTAAACATTTCACTTGAGAGAGGGGTTCAGGCTCAACCCTCCTGTAGTTCCCCCTGCAGGCCAGGGGAGTTCAGACAGTATCTGTGAATACGCTTGGTCTGGCTATTCCTGTTGAGCGTGTGGAACTCTGTGAGCTACAACAGGTAATTACAATCCTGTAGGGTGGTTAAGCTACAGGAATGAACAGCACAGGAGCTGAACTATGAAGGATTCATTGACGCAGGAAGGATCACAATAGGTAACTGTGTGAACACAAGTCACTTGTTGGGGGCGTAAACGAAGCCTGCGGCTCATTCTCACATGGCTGCTATTTATAAAAGGTGGCAGGGTTTCTGGGTGGCTGTGGCAGAAAATCCAAAGGTCTTGGATTATTCCCCTCTGCTCCAATATGAAGGGAACAGCAGCACTCCTTCATCCACAGCTGGAATGAATGACAGGGCAGCAAGTTGAGCTGCTCAGCCTTTGTCTGAGGGTCATGGGGCTCCCACAGAGACCCTCAGGGGGGCTCAGATATGCCAGCAACTACACAGGCCCTGCATCTTATGTAGGGCTCCCAGGGCAGCCTGGATGGTGAAGAGTCCCGAATGAGAAGCCATGACGAGGA
The DNA here is from genome assembly GCF_003711565.1 of Takifugu flavidus. Lineage (NCBI taxonomy): Eukaryota > Metazoa > Chordata > Actinopteri > Tetraodontiformes > Tetraodontidae > Takifugu > Takifugu flavidus. The sequence goes on along the minus strand of NC_079541.1, from coordinate 9,547,684 downwards.
CGTCTTCATCTTTATAGTGAATGTGCTTCTCAGTGTCACAAACGGGACAACCCATGGTGCAGGAGGAGAGCAGCATATGTCCTGGTGTGACACTGGACACTCACCGCTCTCTTCTGGAGGTAATCTGATCACGCAAGATTATTAGTGGCTATTGTTCATAGTTTAGCTGATTACTGTAGCATCCACATCTCCACGTATCGCTCATTCCTTCAACTGATGTTAAAGCTGATGCAGCGCAGGGCCGTCTGAATCCAGCAAACTAAAGCTCCCACCTGCCACTCTACATTCCTGACTCTCCTCACCGTTCCTTCAGGAGCCCTGAGGAACAAAAGTAAACACTCTCAACAGCAACGTTTAGACAGGATCCAAGAGCCCACATTTATCCACAATACAGCCCGACGGGTGTGTGGAAGACTGGAACCCTGGACCGAAGTCAGTAAGTATCCTGGCCAAATGGCAACCAGTGACGTGAAGATACATGTGTAGAGAAGCAGAGCCCGTGTGTGTTCCACCTGTGTGGCCCAGACCAGCGTTTCATTGGCAGGTTCAGCCCAACGCAGCATTTAGGCTCAGACACACAGCCTAAACATGGGCTGCCTGTTTTCCACCGGGCATTTTAACGTTCTCCTCTGTCCGAGAAGGTGGACCAGGTTTGGAGTTTGCACCTCCAGTTGCCTGTTTTCTTATAGAAGAAACAACAGCCCCAGTCAGCGTGTTGCTGTGTTCCCAGTGGCTCAGTCACAATACTGAGCTCGCTCCCTCCCTCCCTCCCTCACTCACTCCCTCCCTCCCTCCCTCACTCACTCACTCACTCAACCCCTGAAATAGCAACGCTGGCGAAGCGAAAACAGCCAGAAGCATTTATACTTGGCAGCAGACAGCCAGGCTGAAATCTTTAGCATCATCAAACATTAATGACTGTTTTCTGCTGCCGTTCTTTAAGGAATTCCAGGTGTGAAGGCAGCGTTCCTGCCTGCCTGCCTCCACCCTGGGACGGGGGTCTCATTGTCTGGTCTGTCTTGGGGACAGCATGTCCCGCTGCTCTGTCAGCAGACACGTAGCAAACCAACAGGTCTGTTCATTTTGATCCACCAGTTGACATTTACTCTGGCCAGTAAGGCTGCTGTTGCCATGCCAATAAGTACAGGTCTGCTGACAGTCCAACGCTGATGAACAAAAACATTCCACAGTGTGTTCTGCTGAGCCAAATGCAGCCCCCAAAGCAGTGACAGGAAGACGGAGCTTCCTCTGGCTGCATATATGAAGGGAAATGAGTAGAGTAGAGCAGAGCAGAGCAGAGCAGAGCAGAGCAGAGCAGAGCAGAGCAGAGTCAAGTCGATTTGAATAGAATAGCTGTATTAGTGTGACCAGCAGCACCTGGTCCACTCACATACCAACATAAAACCATTAAAAATGTGGACACCAAACTATAAAAGACACTGAAAGACATTGTCGAGTTAAAATAATGCATGTTTCAAAAGCCAGGGACAACCAACCAACCAACCAACCAACCACACACACATTTGTCTTGGAGCTCGTCCATGTCCACAGGAACAAAGAGCTCAGACTAGTTTGTGTCGTGAAGCAACCGGAGGTGCAAAGCAGGAGAGAGGAGAAGGGAAGATGAGGGAAGAAAGAGGGGGGAGGGGGCGATGATGAGTAGGAAGGGCTGCTGGAGGAAGACAGAGCGATAGAGCGACAGTATGGAGAGGGGAGGCTGCCACTGATGGAGATGTGAACAGGGATCACCTGTGGACCTACTGCAACTGCACCCGGGGACAGAGACAGCCGCCACCGAGGTAAGTGTGTCCTTGTTTTCTGACAGCGCGTGCGGGGGCTTGACAGAGGGATTTATTAGGCTCTACTCTAGGTGACATGGAGCTGAACTGCGAGCCTCCAGCAGCGCTCCTTTTAGTGAAGAACGAGGAGACGTGTGACGAGATGTGCGTTCAGGAGCTCCGATGAAGGCGGTAGCGGAGCTCTACGCTCACAACGCTACACACAGCGGACTGATATCTGTAGCCGCGCTCCTCCCTCGCCATTCAGCTTTACAGGCTTCAGCCTAAACTTGTTAAATCCAAACAAAAGAGCCAATCGAGAAGCTCAAAGGTTCGGACAGGTTCTGCTGCTATGAGACATCCAGCTCAAACAAATGTGACCAGGGAGAGACAGCGAGACAGTGTCCAAAGAAGCATAACTGAGGTTTCAGATCAGCACATGATCATAATGAGAACCATCAAAGGCAAACGCCGAGGCAGCAACGACCACACACAGCACGTCCACAACCAGCAGTCCAAACCAGGAGCACACCGTCACTCACACCCCAAGTTCTCAGTCGCAACCAAACCCCCTGTTCTTTCTGTAGAGTGGACCCAGAGCAGAAGAAGGTGGTGAAGAAGTGTGGGCAGAACAGCTGCCCCAACATCCGTTCAGCTCTGCGTCTTCACCTCTGGGGTGGGACCGTGCTGGGATGCGACGTGGATGTTAACCTGCTGAGTGGGGCGGAGTGGAGAGAGCAGTCGTCTAATGGGGAGGGTGTTCAGAGGGGACGAGGCTGGAGGCAGCGCTTCAGACACAACAAAGAGGAATCAGAGCTCTTCATGAAAGAAAGCATTGATCTGCACTCACTGCACCGATGCTTCTGACCACATGTCCCCTAAAGAGGGGCGGGGATCTGCTGCTCCCTCTTAGACAAAGAGATTACTGGTGCGCACCCAAGGCTGATGTTCCGAGAGCCTGGATATGTTCGGAATTATCCACTGGATTAGCTTCTGTGGTCAGCTCCAGCTCTGACGGAGGCTCTGGTTCCTGAGGCCCCTGAGACTGCAGCTGTCTGTAGGACCGTGCTGGTGAGTGCAGGCCTCCCCCACACAAGATCTCCTTCTAAATATTCACTTCCTCTGACTTTATGTCACATTTGAGTGGGCCAGAAAAGCTCAGGCAGAAAGTTGGACTCCTGGCTATTTGATTAAGCTCTGGAACAGCCACCCCTGCTGGCGACAACAGAACCGACAGTCTTGTCGCTCCTACCAACATTATCAATAGTAGCTGCTTTATTTACAGGTAAAGATAATTGCATTTGCTGCTCCATACATCAGCGCAGATAAAGAATTTTCATCCCAAATGATACAATTACAATTTGATAAGACAAAAGCACCAAGGGTGTATTAGCATGTCCTCACAAACCATCCGAAATGGAGCAGCTTTCATTAGCTGTAAAGGTGTCGTATCACTTCGAAGATTTGAATGCGCCGGCCTTTAATTAAAGACCCAACCATTGACTGTCATAATAACTGAGGACATTTAGTGTCATTTAGCAGGACTTGTCTTTTGCTACTGTGTGACACCAACTGCTGTGCTGGTCAGGATAGCACTGCTAGCCAGAGCGCTGGTCCCTACAGGTACCATGAGCAACAGGACAGTCCTCGACACGACCGAACCCTACACCCATGAGAGGAGCTCCTCTGAAGACATCTACCCGCTCAGCTTCCAGGTGTGTTTTCATGGGTCAACCTTCATCAGCTTCAATCTTAATGCTACGACCGCTACAGATCATCCTGCGTAGCTGTCTGGCCTCTAAAGATGTAATAAAGAGCCAACAGGGAGAGCATTATGACCACCTGCCCACCAGCCCTGACCTGTTCAGGCAGAAACTCCACCGGACCCCATCTACACCAGGATGCTGGGTCAGCTGGGCCAGCTCCTGTGTGTTGGGGCGGTGTCTCCACAGATGGCACTGGTTTGTCCCACACGGCCTTCACTGGTCCAGTTCTGCTGGGGTCAGGGTTCAGGGGTCAGGGGTGAACATGATCAGTCTGTTTTCAGAGGTGCTCAGATTGGTGCGCGTATGTAAAATATACATGAAGAGTGTCCCAGTTTGGTAACAGGGTGGGATTTACAGCTGCACGTCTTTCTCCAATAAACCTGATTCTGATTCTGATTCTGATTTGATCTGATTCCTGCTGCAGGTCTCTCTGATATGCTTCCTGGTTTTAGAGATGGTCCTGGGACTGGGCTCAAACCTGACCGTCCTCATCCTCTACTGCATCAAACAGAACCTCATCAGCTCCGTCTCCAACATCATCACCATGAACCTGCACGTCGTGGATGTGTTGGTGAGTCCTACCAACACAGTGGTAGCTGGAGATAGTATTTAGAAGTGGGTTAACTCGGGTTTGTGCCAATTCTGCTGTCCTGTTTGCAGGTGTGTGTTTGCTGCATTCCACTCACGGCCGTGGTGCTCTTGCTGCCTCTGGAGGTGGAGAAGGCTCAGCTCTGCTGCTTCCATGAGGCTTGTGTCTCCTTTGCCAGCGTAGCCACCGCCGCTAACGTGCTGGCCATTACCCTGGACCGCTACGACATCTCTGTCCGTCCGGCCAACCGTGTCCTGACAATGGGCCGAGCCGTGGGGATTCTGGGATCCATTTGGGCTCTGTCCTTTTTCAGTTTCCTCCTTCCCTTCCTGGAGGTGGGTTTCTTCATCAGGTGGGGTTCAGACGCTGGGAACCAGACTGCAGTCCTGACAGTGATTGACAGAAACCAGTACTACGCAGAGCTGGGTCTGTACTACCACCTTCTGGCACAGATTCCTATATTCTTCTTCACGGCCGTGGTCATGCTGATTACCTACTACAAGATCCTCCAGGCTCTCAACATACGCATCGGGAGCCACTTTCAGCACAACCTGCCCAAAAAGAGGCCAAAGAGTAAAAGTGCCATCTCTTTGAGCGCCGCAGCACCAGCAGAGTCCATGGACGTCTCCCAGAGCAGCACAGGGGCCAGGCCAGGCGCGAGCGCACCCCTGGGTATGAGAGCATCGGTGTCTGTCATCATCGCCCTGAGGAGGGCCGTGAGACGCCACCGAGAGAAGCGAGAGAGGCAGAAACGAGTCTTCAGGGTGTCTCTGCTCATCATTTCCACCTTTCTGCTGTGCTGGACTCCAATCACAGTGCTCAACAGCGTTATCCTCAGCACCGGGACCAGTGACTTCACCCTTCGCCTTCGCTTGGGCTTCCTGATGATGGCCTACGGCACCACCATCTTCCACCCCCTTCTCTACGCTTTCACCAGGCAGAAGTTTCAGAGAGTGTTGAAAAGCAAAATGAAGAAGAGGGTGGTGTCAGGGCTAGAAGCAGAGGCCAAGCCCAACAACGTGGTGATTCATAACTCCTGGATCGACCCCAGGAGGACAAAGAAGGTCACCTTTGAGGACACAGAAGCTCGGCAGAAATGCCTGCAGGATGCAGAGTGACCGGGAAACGTCTCAAATATTGTACACTTGGTAACTGTTGCTATGTTCCTGGTGAAGACCAGCCAGATTTTTCATCAGCAGACAAAAACATAAGGGACAAATGCAGGCAGCAGAGGAAAGAAGCAGCCAAGGAAAGGATACAAGGCTGCATCTGAAATCACTTCCTCTTTCTTGTCCAGTGAGCTAATGAGAGGGGAGGCCATTTTGTGGGGCTGGCTGAGGATCTGTGGAGTTTATCAGGGAGCTGAGACACCACCTGCTGCCTGGGGGTGAGTAGTGATGAGGGAAGGAGGGTGCGAGCTCAGGCTCACCTGGAGGTTCCTCCGCTGCAGAAAGCAGGTGTAAACATGTGCTTCCGCTTGTGGGTCGTTGTGGAGTCTCGCTGTAACCAAGGGTCCACCTGTGGTGCTCACTGCTAACATGTGACAAATGTTGTGCTGACACCATTGGGAATAAAGAGCCAGCAAGAGTTTCTAGACATCTCCTGGAGTGCTGGTGGGTTCTGCTGACACTCGAGAGGAGTGCTGGAGCAGCAGCAGTAGCAGCAGCAGTTGTAGCAGCAGTAGCAGTGACACGTCAGAGTGGTGACACCACCAGATCACCACCAGGTCCTTCAGTACAGAGGAGAGGTCAGCTGGGATGAAGGTCCAGTTCCTCAGGGATGGGATCATCACACACCCCTCTTTTCCAGCACTCTTTTCCTCTCTCCTCTCACTCATTCCCTCTCTCCGCTCAGTGGAAGTCTGGGTTCACTGGCACCATCACCATGACAACCATCACAGTGAGGCTATAACTGAATCCTGGTCATGACAGTTAAATTATTTCCCATGCTACCAAGATTCCATTCTTCTTGTAATTAAGAGAACCAACCAGTGATGTCATCCGTATTGGACAGAAGTCCATTTGTCCCACATCGGAGCGACCGTGCTGTTTCAGTGAAAATTCAGTGACAGCTGCATGTCCACCCTTTGTGTTTGTGGCTTGATTTCTGTTCTGTTATTGGTTTTCAATTCTTGAAATGATCCCTTGTAATCCAAGGTAAAGGAGATCACAGCCCATGACCGGGGGACAACACAGCAGCCTTTGGGAACTGAGGACCCATGAAGGTGAAGGTGTTCTTACCGAGCTCGTTGAGGCTCTGGGCAGCCTTGGTGATTTCCCTGCTGCCCCCTTGCAGCTGCCCCTGCAGCCTCTTGCTCAGGTACAAGATCCGAATGATCCGGCGCAGCAGGTCACAGGCCACCTACGCAACACACAAACAGCGACGGTCAGGTGACCACCGAGCATCGGAAAAAGATGCTTGACTGCTGCTATGCCAACACATATGGTAACCATGGAGCTAGCTGGACTGCTTAATATTCAGGCCAAAGCTGGAGGAAAACGAGGGAGGATGAGCGAGCTTCGCTGCCACGGATACACCTGCAGAAGAGGGAGCACAGGCCAGACCCAGCACAGCTGACCAGCTTTAAACTGGCACCGGGCCGACGCGCCATGGCGACGCAAGCAGCGCCGACAACTCCATATCTGTTAGGCTAACAGTCAATGTGCCTGATCCTCGACGAGTGTGTGTGGTGGCTGAGGGGTGATTAAAGTCTGGATTCTTTACGTTTGAGGGCAATGACTGACTTTTAATCTCTATCTCACACACACACACACACACACACACACACACACACACACACACACCCACACCTTGGAGGCATGCAGAGCTTTTCCCAGCTCCTGTCCAGACAGATACGCATTTCATGGATATTTTCATGGACGTTAGGAAGCAGTCAAAGTTACCTGCAGTCTGTCCAGCTGGGTAATCCTGGCTACTATCTTGTTATACGGCTCAACAATTTTACTCCTTATCCTGAGAGACAGAAATCACAGTCAGTGGAGGAACAGTCATCACCCTTCATGTGGAGGCAAACTTAAAGATCACTGTATATCTGCTGTCACGCTACAGTGGGGAGTAATAGTTACTCTGTTAGTTGCTGAGCTCAGCTATTTTCACTGCTGCTATTTCAACGCTGCCATTTGTGGCCCAGAAGAAGGGTGAGGGACTGAGTGAGTATGGAGGGTAACCAAGCATGAAGTGGTGGTGTTACCTGTCCACTGCTGCCTGCAGAGCGCTGATCCGGGTCTGCATCATCTGAAGCACCCCTGAAAACAACAGAAATTAGGCCCGATCTGGCGCCCTCTTGTGTTGAGATGCAGCCCCTGCAGCAATGACTGTTCCACTTACTATTCTGATAATTCTACTTACATTTTAATATTTCAAAACTCCCTCTCTGTCATTCAATCATTTAAACGGACAGAAATCCAGCATTCTGCTCAAATCGTTGCAATCTTTTACATCTTTTAGTTTTACACCAAAAATATCTATTTTTTTAAAGATTGCAAGCACATAAAAGCTCACTTTAGCAAAAAGTATTGAAAATTAAACAAGATTTAAGAAAAAAGAGGGACAGTGAGCAAAAGAAGAACTTAACCAGTAGAGGTTAATGTCAACATGGGCAGATCATAAAAAAATCTAGTGTCTATTCCATAAAAGAACGGGATGTTCGGAAACAGAAAACACCTTAGCTCATCTGTCCTCTCTCTTTGAGCTTCAATTCTATCATGTGAGCTTCATGTGTGGAAAATATTGCCAGCAGTCATGAAGAAGGCTACTAATCCCTCTCAGAGTCCGTTTAGGTGTCAGCGTGAACAAAAAGGTCTCCGTTACCTTCCAGAGACTCTATCCCAGTGGCCTGAGAGAGCAGATCATCGTGCCTGGCCACAACCTGGAATAATCATTCACATCAAATAAAGTTTAACAATGTTTTATACTAATAATTAATTAAATCTTTGGCACATTTACACAGCTGCCACAAACCCCGTTCATGATTTACATTGTTTCCTTGAATTGTAAAGACACCATGAATGGAAATGTGTTTATGTTGTACTGTAGCCTGGTGTAGCCCATCCTCATCATCATGAGGCCGTGCCAGGAGGGTTCCGTGTGCGTCTGCATGGAGCTGATGATCCTACCTGGCTGTGCAACTCCTTGTCCAGCTGGCTGATGCCCTGAGCCAGCTTGGCCAGCTGCTCAGCAATGACAGCATGGTGGATGGCCTGGGCCGTGTATGTCTTCACGTCAAAGTTGTCCGGGACAAAATCCCTGTAGCAGTCTGAGAAAGCAAAAGCCAGAGATCTTACAGGACTTGTGAGCTTCTCCAGAGGGCAGGACTGCTCAGAAATAACGAAACCAACGTGATCACCATTCGACTACATAGATGGGTGCTGTCACGCCTAAATATTGCAGCAGTTAGTGGGAGCATCATGGAAAACCTCAGGGAATAAAATAATGGTTTGCTTTTCGAATCTTTTGAGACACAATGCGGATACTAAAACCGTCACATTAACAGCAGATATTGGCTCACTAACTTGGGCTGTTTGATAAAATGACTAGAAATGTACAACCATTCTAATATTACCGTCTTTCAAAAGTGAATTCGTGGAAGATTCTGTCGCGTCCTCCATGTTTACACTTCCGCGTATGACGTCAAAAAGGGGCGACGGGAAAAGGCGTTACGTTATTTCCGTGAGACAGGCGGTGAGCCTGAGGCTCCAGGGTGAAACTCCCTCCCGAGGCGAATCTAACTCCCAGGTCTGGAGGCTTACTCCCTGGAGCACCCCTGCAGACCGTAGTCGCCACATGAGTGACAGCAGCCGCCGCTGCAGAGACGCGAGGCCGCCATCTTGGTCCGGACACCCGCTCCCGTCAGTCTGATCCGTCGGGCAGTGTCAGCGCCGTCAATCACAAATATCTCGCTAAATACGAAGCTAATTTTCACGCGTTTCCTTGCCAGCGTCATAGTATAGAATTGGTATTTGTCCAGATTTCAGGCTTTTCTTGAAGTCTGCTGAGGAGTGAAGATGAGGCGCAGGCCTCTGGCAACGATAGGTTATAAATGGTTATAAGCCAATTTTGAATAAATCATCAAACAGCTTTATGCAGTTATCCTTGGACGCCGCTGCTATTGTAACATACACATATTCCATTTAGTCAAAACTGTTTACTTTCCCAAATTATCCTAAATGGACTCAAATAGAACGTGATGCTACCTCTCATATTTTACACTGGCGTGTTGTCCGGTTTTTTGTTTCATGGCAACTTTAGTGTTGCTCCGAATTTTGAAAACTTCGTTTTTTACCCGGATACAGCAACGCTATTTTCTGATTTCCCCGTGGGCAGCAGTATGCTATTTTCTGATTGGCTGATGGGCGGGGCAACTCCAGTCCGGCTTCGTGATGCCCACAGCGTCTCGATACAGGTTCCACTGGGGACGGTTTGTTGCCTGGTCACCTGGTCTGAACATTCATTCATATCTGTCTTCACACAAGTGACACCAGTGGTAACAAATATGGATTAAATATGTAGGATTTATTAGGAATCAGATTAAATGAGGGCGTGGTGTTCAAGTGTTAAAACACACTCACACACAGGTCCAAAGCATGTGTCAAGGTTCCCCAGTTCACTTGGAGAAACTCCTGAAGCCTTCTTGGACCAGAACCAGGAAGGATGTTCTTAAAATGCAGTTTGAAAGATAAAAGAGAGAGAATCTGTCCAAGGAGCGCTGCATTAGAGCAACGGAGCTGCCAGCTGCAGTGGACAGACGGACAGACAGACAAAGACGGATAGCAGGACTGCTCGCTCCAGTTCCAACCGCACCCCAACTCAACCAGGAGGTCACTTGTGGTCCACTCCAGGGTCACGGCTGCCTGTCACATCTTCAGGAAGCACTCTTTGGTATTGCTCCACACCTGGATTCCCTGCAAGGGGGAGGAGCTTTCAGCGGTGTTGTGGATGTGGAAATGTGGTGTGGCGCTCTACCTTCTTGCACATGCTGATCTGCATGACAGCGTAGTTGACCAGAGCTTCTCGCAGGTCCCGGTCCGTCTGCTCTTTGAAGCGCCGCATCTCTTCACAGGCTTTATCAACATGTTCCCTACAGCACACAGGTCAGGCTCAGACAGGAAGTCTCTCGGGCTTTCACAATAAAAGCTTAAAAGGCTCATCACCCATCCCTCCATCATCACCCATCCCTCCATCATCACCCATCTTGGTGCATCTCACCTCCACTCAGCGGTTTTCACCCTGACCGTCTCTTCTCCTTCTTCTATCATCTCCTCCAACAGCCTGAGTCGAGCCTCCTTCTGCTCAGGAGCCTCGTGGCCAAAAAGCTTGTGTGTCATTCCTTTCAAGGAGAACGTCCGCACAATCTGCACAGGAGAGCACAGTGATCCTTTAGAGTTCCTACAGGGTTTCTACAGAGTTTCTACAGGGTTCTGTAAACAGCTCAGCCAGGAACTAAAATAAGTCCACAAAACTGCAGCGAAGAGTCAACTGGACTTTTGGAAGCAGCTGAGAGGATGTCCAGAGAGGACTCTTGGCTAGAGCTTTAAAGATGACGGAGAGCCTACATGGACAGAGAGAAGCGTGGGAGCTTTACCCCTGTAGCCAGCTCCTCACGCTGCTGCTTCTTGCAGACGAGGTCCTGGGAGGACATCTCCAGCTCAAACTGAGTCAGCTCATGCTTCCTGCACACTGCTCTAAGGACACGTCAACAACAGTGGTCAGCTTCAGACACCAGAGGAGTCCTGCGTTATCGTGGTACAGGGTGAAGGCCTGCGGCGTAAAAAGCTGCAGCTACCTCAGAGCCTCAGAGTAGAAAAGGTACTCCTTGATCTGGTCTGCATAATGCTCCTCTTCTTCCAAGATGTCGTCTATGGAGGCAGCGTACCTGCAAGAGAGCCTCCGCAATTATGAGGGACGGAGCTCAGCAGTGTCCAGGCTGTGAACCTCAGGCAGCTGCTTGGTGTCACCTAAACATCTCAATCATTCACAAAGGCTCAGTCATCTACTCACGCATCCATATGGTGACCTGCACTCTGTAGGCCGTCCCCCATCTCTTTCTCGATGGCACTCCACTCGCTGCAGGTGACAATAATCAACGGTGGACTCGTGACCTTCACACTCAAGTTGTCTGTAAACCTCTCAAATCCCCACGAAGTGGGACAAGGGTTTACTTTACTGGTTTTACTGGTACAGTGCTCTTGGACTCAAACCTAAAGACTCGTCCGTAGTTCCCGTGGATCTTGTAAACGCCGTAGAGTCGATCTGCAACCCTCTAGAAAAGAAAGAGAGACAACAAATGTCCGCTTGTTCCCTCAGAAGGGTGGTAGGTATCTCCTGATAGGCGATCTCAGCCCCTAAAGATTACCGCTCGTGCGCGGAGCAGCTGCGCCGTGTTGGACTGTAGCTGATCGCTGTAGTGTTTCATTTCCAGGAAACATCTGAGCGAGACAAAGTTCACATCTGTCAGGTTGCGGTGACCTTAACACCTTCAGTGTAGATGAAGCAAAACACCTTACTGGGCTGACAAGGTTGGGTTTCATTTCCATTTTAGCACTTATAGGGGAAAATGCAGGTGTTTGATTCTTTTGTTTAACACTGAGTCAACACAGAAGCTCACTGTGGACATTGTCCAATTCAGGCTGACTACATGGCAGCCTGAGTGGTAAGAATGACCACTAGATGGCAGCAGGTAGTCAATACAGAAGAGAGATGCTGTGACAGAAATACCCACTTACTTCTCTGGGTTTCTCACCCTGAAGGTGGCGTTGAGAGCTCTCAGCCTGGAGTCAGCCTGAACAGTGGTAAAAATAGGCCGTTTTTCAACAGTACCATGCTTTAAATTACCAGGACTCACAGGCTCCACCTGACATTACCTTGGCCTGAAACCCGGTGTCGCACACTACTTCCTTCCAGCCATGTTCCTGGGACAGACAGGAGCAAAGGAATCCATCAGAAACTGACCTGTGAAGATGATGTGACCTACTGGGAAGCTTCCTAGCACCAGTGTACCTCAGTTAGGAAGCGGTGGAGGATCCTGTCGTCGGAGAGGACCGGGTGCAACGCCACACGGAGCAGGAAGTTCTCCAGGCCAACCCTGCGGCGCTCCACAAAGTCTGGGTCCATGTTGTCAGCAGAGAGCTTGTGCCACACAAACTCAGCCTGCACTCAAACACATCAGACGTCCTGTTATACTCACTCCAGGGATCTCTGCTAAAGCGCAGCGCCTCCACAGCCTGTATCTGCCCCGCAGAGCAGAAGGCTGAACCGGGTTCCGCTCTGAACTCACCCGCTTCTCAGGCAGCGGAGGAACAACAATGTAGGGGTAGGTCACCGTCAGGTAGCTCCGCAGAAGTTCAAACTCACTGTATCTCCTCCACAGGAAGTTGGGGGCCGGACTACGGCCATCGGCAGCCGCATCTGTCAGCCTGGAAACAGGACAGTAAATTAGAGCTGGGCCAAAGCTCTCAGCCCAGGCTGTAGGTACAGACCTACCGCGTTTCGATGAGGTAGACGGTGAACGTCTCCTGCATGCTCATGGCATTTTTACCACTCCTTTTCTCTGCCTCAGCAATGCAGATCTCCATCCTGCCAAGGAGCCCGGAGCCCTCGTCCAAAATCTGCACCATCCAATGACACAATCAGAACACACTGCCCTTCATGCGTCCCCACCTTTATTACCGTGTGGTTATTACAGACAGGTCAAACCTCATCTTTTCATGGACAACGTCATGGAAATTCATTTATTATCATTTTCCACATTAAATCACATCATTCTGCCTGATTTTAACCTTCTTCTTGCTGAGCATCAAAGGTGCAACTTTCTACCTAAACAGTAATTGAAGCAACCTTTACTAGAACTGCATAAACATTAAACTAATTTTAAAGCGTTTTCATGGGCAAATTCTCCCCAGCTAGCTTGTGTGAAAAAGTCCTGTAAGCTAGTTGTCTCCAGCCTCTCCACCATTCTCTGGCGGAGCGGCGTAAAGACGACCTTTAAAAGCTTCCTCAGCAGATGGTCTCAATGAGTTTTACCGCCTTGTTTGACAGCTGGGAGCCATCTTGTGCCTCGCAGCCTGGATGGCCATCAGCGGCCACACGCTCCTCTCGCGCATCCTCCGCCATCCTCCAGCTGATGAGTGTGATGAACCAGCGCGCATGCGCAGTGCAGCCGCCGGATCACGTGGGGCCCTGTTGCTGTCTGCCCCCTACTGGACACTTACGTGAACGTCATGTGCTCACCGAAAATTAAGCATCAATTTAAGAACTAAAGGATGTTTATTTGCTCTTTATACGTCGATAAAACTTGGGTTTTATGACCGCAATGATGATTAACATCCTCGGACTAAACCAACTAAACTGAATGTTTATTATAAAAATAGAAGAATGAGAATCAATCAATCTTTATGTATATAGCGTCTGTTACAATCAAAATTGTTTCTAGGCGCTTTACAGAATCCCAGGGCCTGAACCCAACAAGCACCAGTGGCAAAGAAAAACTCCCCTTTAACAAGAAGAAACCTTGAACAGGACCAGGCTCATGTAGGGGGACCCACCTGCTGATGGCTGGCTGGGTAGAGAGAAAGGAGAGGCGAGGAGAGAGGAGGAGAGGAGAGAGGAGAGGAGAGGAGAGGAGAGGAGAGGAGAGGAGAGGAGAGGAGAGGAGAGGAGAGGAGAGGAGGAGGAGGAAACCATGACCCAGTGGGGTGACAGAGGCCTGTTAGGTGATCATGTTTCTGGACGCCGGCAGCCTTGGCCTATAGCAGCATAACTAAGATGGTAACCTAATGATTAGACGATCCCCTAAGGATGATAACTTGTCTGTCTATGATAATAACTGGGACTACAGAATTAGTGACAATAAGCTTTTTCAAAGAGGTAGGTTTTAAGCCTTATCTTAAAAGTAGAGATGGAGTCAGCCTCCCGTACCTGGACAGGGAGCTGGTTCCACAGAAGGGGGGCATGGTAGCTAAATGCTCGGCCCCCCATTCTACCCCTAGAGACTCTGGGGACCACAAGTAGACCAGCATTCTGAGAGCGGAGCGGTCTATTGGGCTCACCTGGATCACCTGGAGGCTTTTAAAGAGGTGTTTCGACACCCTGATAATAAAGAATTACAATAGTCCAGCCTGGAAGTAACAAATGCATGGACTAACTTTTCAGCATCATGCCGCGCCAGTAGCTTTCTGATCTTTGTGATGTACCTCAGGTGAAAAAAGGCACTTTGAGAGACTGTTTTAATGTGTAAGTTGAAGGACAGATTTTGGTCAAAAGTTACTCCAAGATTCCTCACAGAGAGACTAGATGTTAAGGAGATACCATCTGGAGTGATCATGTGATCTAATCTATCCCTGAGAGATTCAGGACCAAACACCATGACTTCAGTTTTTCCTGAGTTAAGGAGGAGGAAATTTGAAGACATCCAAGACTTTATGTCTTTAAGACAGGTCTGAAGCTTCACTATCTTCTCTGTCTCTTCTGGTTTCATGGATAAATAAAGCTGAGTGTCATCAGCATAACAATGAAAATTTATCCCATGCTGCCAAGTAATGTTTCCTAAGGGAAGCATGTACAGGGTAAAAGGATTGGTCCAAGTACAGAACCTTGTGGAACTCCATGGCTAACCCTACGGTATGAAGAGGGAACGCCATGGACATGAGCAAACTGGTATCTATCTGATAAATATGATCTAAACCAGTCCAGTGCTGTCCCTTTAATCCCAATCACATGTTCCAGTCTCTGTAACAGGATGCTGTGATCAACTGTATCAAAAGCAGCACTGAGGTCCAGCAGAACCAGCATAGAGACCTGTCCATGATCTGAAGCTATAAGATCATTAGTAACTTTAAGAAGTGCTTTTTCTGTGCTGTGATGAGCTCTAAAGCTTAACTGAAACATCTCAAAAAGGCTGTTCCTCTGCAGGTGCTCCAGTAACTGCAGTAACTGTCACCACCACCTTCTCAAGAATTTTAGAGATAAAAATAAGATTGCATATCGGCCTATAATTTGCTAACACATCAGGATCCAGTGATGGTTTTTTAAGCAACGGCTTAATCACTGCCACTTTATAGGACCGGGGTACATAACCTGTCACTAAAGAACCATTTATCTGGTCCAGGATAGAACTGCCTATCACTGGTGACATACATTTTGAAATTGGCATTTTTCTTCTTGAAGTCTTCATTAAGAGAACACGCGGATCGGCAGTGACACACGTGAGGTATTGCGATCCAACATTGGTAAAACATCCTTCAACAGGTGTGTTGGGATGAGATCGAAAAGACACATGGTGCACTTGGATTTCTTAATTAGCGAAGATGTCTCAGAAAAATATATAGGGCTGAAAGAGTTTAAGGGCTCGTTGGAGAACCTGTATGTTCCCACAGTCAGCACATCTGGTGATGGTCCAGTTGTAGGGATGGCCTGGTTAGCTTTCTCTCTGATAGCTAGAACTTTATCAGTGAAGAAGCTCATGAAGTCTTCACCTCTAAGGGAAGAAGGGATACGTGGATCTAAAACACTGTGATTCTTGGTCAATTTGGCCACAGTGCTGAAAAGAAATCTGGGGTTGTTCTTGTTTTCTTCAATTAAAGATGAAAAATAAGCTGTTCTAGCCTTGCGGAGGGCCTTTTTGTAAACTAATAGACAGTCTTTCCAGGCTACATGACAGCTATCTATTTTACAAGAATACCACTTCCTTTCTAGTCTTCGCACTTTCTGCTTGAGGGTCCTAATGTGTGAACTATACCAGGGGGATTTACTATTTTCTTTTTCAGGAGGGCGACAGAATCAAGTGTGATTCTCAGTGAGGCTGCTGCACCTTCAGCAACAGAGTCGACCTCTGCAGGGCTGAGATTATAATGATTGATCCCTGGGGAAACACACGGTGGTCCTGGGATTAGCACAGGGATCGCTTCCTTAAACTTAGCTACAGCATTATCTGAAAGACATCTGCTATAGTAAGACTGTGCTCTGAGCATAGAAGAATCCTTAATTATAAATGTAAAAGTGATCAAAGAATGATCTGACAGGAGGGGGTTCCGAGGGAACACTGACACATGTTCTACCTCAACACCATAAGTCAGAACTAGATCTAGGGTGTGATTGAAGCTATGAGTTGGTTGATTTATCTATTGAAGGAAACCAACTGACTCAAGTAATGAAATGAAGCCATTTCTAAAGCTGTCATTTACAACGTCTACATGGATATTAAAGTCTCCAATGATAATCACTTTGTCTGTTCTAAGGACCAAGTCAGATAGGAAATCAGAGAACTCAACGCTCCAGCTGACACAGAGCAACACGCTGATCATCTCTTCAACTGTTTAATTGATCACATCACAGCTGGACATTAAGTGGACACTCAGACACGTCTGGTCCAGTAATCAGACTGGACACAGTTGACCCAGCAGGTTCCACCATGAAGGACATCTTCATGGCTGTGGTGAAGACAGCAGATCATCTCCTGGGTCTGGCTCCTACGTCATAACCTCTGCAGGTCAACAAAGGTCACCCAAGGTCACTTTAGGCAGTTAATAGTTCCACATGTATAGACTATAAGGGAATCAAGGGTGCCATGCTGCTGGGACGTCAGTGAGGGAGGACACCACGGTGAACACCCTTGGTTGTGGCGGGCCGACGAGAAGATCATGGAGCGGCTCCACATGAGATCATATGATCAAACTGAGCTCAAGAAGAACGACACCGCTCCAGAATCCAACAATCACGGGTAAGAACTGATCAATAGGACCGAAGTCACGGAAGAAACATGACTGAATAAATTAATATGTACACGCAGAGGACATCATCGACATGTTCCAGCTCCAACTGCACTTCTGCTTCTGTTAGGTGTCGTGAGTGACAGGAAAATGCTGAACAACCTTCTAGAGAAGAAAATCAAACAAAACATGAAAGAGATTAAATCAAAGCCAAATCAAGATGAACTGGGAACTTAAAACATCCGTGTTTTTGACGTGTTAGAAGCCAAACAGCTGTGGGTTGTCCAGAATGTTCTTTAACAAATATACATTAGAGAGGCCCTGTTCCGTCTCCGTGGAAACAGAGCTGAGGTCAGGGTCCCGGTCACTGCCCTTCTGGTCTGTCAGTTTCATCCTGCAGGCCAACAAAGAAGCAGACCTGCTGTGGAGGAGAGGAGACACTCAGAGGATGGTGCTGGGAGGCAGGGGAGGTCGACTTGGGGATCTGCCAGTAGCTGCTGTGGAGATCCAGGCTGGACAGGGCAGGTAGGTGGTCACTCTGCAGGGGGCCGTCACCTTCCAGGGGCAGCGGCGGTGCACTCAGACACTTCCTCAGACACGGCTCACTGTGGAGTCAACAGCTGCGCTCAGTTCATCTGCCTCAGCGCTTCATGACTGCACACGAACACCAAGAGTCACCTGAGAGACCCGGCGGCGGATCCTCTCCACGCTTGTCGGTACACATCACCCGCCATCCCGAACAGCCAGCTCACGTCATCGGGCACTTCGGGGATCCACTCCAAAAACCTGGTGCAAAACACCTTATCACTCACCTGCTTCTGTCAGTGGAATTGAAGCGCTCCAGCTGATCCGTCCCAGTCTTGGAGCGCTCACTCAAGGGTCACGTGCACTCACCTCTGGGCCACAGAGTAGGCTGACTGCACTGGGAGCGTGTAGGGCAGGAGCATGTAGGAGGCCACCCTCACCGGCAGCATCTGGGACACCTTGTCATAAAGGCCGGAGTTGTCCTGGCAGGCCTCACAGAAGACTGATGCAGGGCAGAGAACAGCTCTTACTGGTTATATTACTGGGTAGGTTACTGGGTAGGTTACTGCTTATATTACAGGTTGGGTTACTCGTTACTGGGTAGTTTAATGGTTATGTTAGTAGCTGGGTTACTGGGTAGGTTACCGGTTATATTACTGGGTAGGTTATTGTGTAGGTTATTGGTTATATTACTGGTTGGGTTATTGGGTGAGTTACTGGGTGGGTTACTGGCTATATTACTGTTTGGGTTAATGGGTATGTTACTGGGTCAGTTACTGGGTAGGGTACTGGTTATATTACTGGTTGGGTTGGTGGGTAGGTTAATGTTTATATTGCTGGGCAGGTTACTCTGTAGCTTACTGGTTATATTACTGGTTGGGTTACTGGTTATATTACTGGTTGGGTAACTGGGTGAGTTACTGGGTAGGTTACCAGTTATATTACTGGGTAGATTATTGGTTATATTACTGGTTGGGTGACTGGGTGAGTTACTGGGTACGTTACTGGCTATATTAGCGGGGAGGTTACTGGTTATATTACTGGTTGGGTTACTGGGTAGGTTACTGGTTATATTACTGATTGGGTTACTGAGTAGGTTACTGGGTAAGTTACTGGTTATATTACTGGGTAGGTTACTGGTTATATTACTGATTGGGTTACTGAGTAGGTTACAGGTTATATTACTGTTTGGACTACTGGTTATATTACTGGCTGGTTTACTGATTGTGTTACTAGTTATATTACTGGTTGTGTCACTGGGTACGTTATTGGTTATATTACTGGCTGTGTTACTGGGTACGTTACTGGTTATATTACTGGCTGTGTTACTGGGTACGTTACTGGTTATATTACTGGCTATGTGACTGGTCGTGTGACTGGCTGTGTTACTGGTTGTGTTACTGGGTGATATGAATTCTCACCTTTCTTGATAGGTGTTGGCAGAATGATCTGCTCATCCATCCACCAGTGCTGCTTGCCCAGGAGGCGGAGCCTCCGCAACAGCCACTCCCTGGTGGTTTCGGTGTATTTGCAGCAGGTGTGCAGGTTCTCCTGCAGGGGAGGGGGGCCCGAGGTGGGACGTTCCAGCATCAGCAGGTCTGCCCACAGCATATGTGTCATGGGTGAGGTTGTCCAGAGCTGAAAGCACAAAGCTGTGCTGGCGCTTACTCACTATTCTCCTGGAGGAAGCGAAGAGCGTCCTTATAGCCACTCTGACACATCTCAGCCAGCACCTGTGGAGATGACCACAGCCAAACACACGATGTCTTTCACTGTTGATGACTGCTGCTCTTGTTACACCATTATTAAAGACCATCCTGTCTAAAGAGACCCTTGTCCTCACGTTTGCTTTACATCTCAACTTTTAACCTTCAGAAATGCTAAACTAACAACCAAAAAACTAGAGAATAAGCTTTAAAGATGTGTATTCTTATGCACATGTGTATAGATAAGTAATAGAAGTGTAATAGAACTAGAAACACCAAGGTGGTTATGAGACGGACACCTGGGAAAAGAGTCCTCTCACAGTGCTGTAGCTGATGTAACCACTGTTGATTGATGTAAATACTCTGATTAATGTAACTACTGTAATTAATGTAACTACTGTGATTAATGTAACTACTGTCGTTGATGTAACTACTGTGATTACTGTGAATTACTAACCCTAACCCTAATAGTTGAAAACGGGACCATGGTCATGTGATCTAGCTGTGATTTATGGCTCTTGATCATGTGGGCCTAGTTCTCCCCCTGCTACTGTGTCAGCAACACTCTTTCCCACTGGATCACTGAGATCCACGTGATCATTCTGGAACACTGCACATGAACCTATTGATGAGATAGTTCTGCTTGTTTGACTTCAAACAGAATGTTGTTATGCTCGTGTTTGTGAGCACTGCTCAGTTCACAGAAGTAGCTGATCTAGGCCTGTCGGGTCAGGTGGTCTACAGAAGGCGGTACTGTGGCCACACACGTGATCTCACCATATACACTTGTGCCCCCGGTTGCATAATGATGAGATCAAGAGCCCGTGAAGGAAGCGATGAGGAACAACAACACGGAACAGAGCCGCTCACTATTCAGTTCAAAGGGCAGCTATCTGAGAGGTTACCTAACCAGTACCTCACAGAGAGAAAAGCAAGACGAGGAAAACATCCAGATCACACTTCTGATAACTACAGCAGCAGAGTGGGTGGATGCAGCTGAGACCGGGAGGGGGGGTTCACAGGGTAGCTGGATGATCCTACCCACAGGTACTGTACACCTCCCGGAATATTCAGACATCTCTACCTCCCCGGCTGCCTCCGCCCACATTAGGTCCAAGTGTGGTGTCAGACGGACACCAGACCACCTACCTTGGGTTCTGGGGGGAAGAGGGCTTGGCTGAGACGGTACATGTTGCCCAGGTTGATCTGGATGCTGGTGTTGGTGAATCGGAGCTCGTGGAAGCTGGTGGAGCTGTCACGGGGACAGATGTCACTCTCACCAGAGAAGGGAGAGATGGTGATGGTGTTCTTCAGCTCCGACTGGGGCAGGTTGTCGCTGATCCCACCATCAACGTAGCGCTGAGCACAGAAACCAGGCAGACAGCAGCTTTTTAAACACTGAAATAAACCCTATACAGCCAGTCTTGACAACTAGCATCCCTGCTGAGGATCTAAACCCAATGAATGAAGACCCTAAATCCAGAAAAAAGGTCTCGAAGGCTAGTCTCATGAGATGCCTGAAGATACCCTGGCTCAGCACCACCAAGCAGGTCTGATCACTGCCCTTACTGTATCTCTGGGCTGAACCTGCTCACCCCTCAGGTGATCTTTGACTTCTGATCTTTAACCTCTGGACACTAAACTATCTTCACACCACCCTCAGCCCTCAGCAGACCTGCAAACATACCAGGTCTGATACGATTCAACCACGTCCAACCAGAATCCAATGAACTCTCTTTAAGAATGCCAGTAGATAAATAGATGAGTGGATGGTGGGTTGTGGCTCAGCACAGACCTTCTGCTGGTGTCCCTTCACTGGAAGGTCTTCATCAGTGCAGTTTGTGTGCTGTAGAGGAGTTTATGGGTAGTTCAAATCTGATCCTCATCAGGAATATGTACAATAGATATTGAAGGAAGGACAGTTGCAGTTATGAGAGAGGAGCAGATAATTGCTGAGATAAGGAGGGCCACAGATGAGAGACAGGCTCTGACTGGAACTGAGGGGAGGATCTGACCGACATTCACTCATGAGATCACACGTATTAGAAGCCTAGCATGACAACGGGGAATGACTGACAGGCCATTGTGGTTGAGATGAGGTGCTGGGAGAAGGGGGCGTGGATCCAGTGACCACACCAGTTACCTCCTTTCTGTAGGTGGCCCCTGGCCTTATCACATAACTGCACCGCTAACGGTCACTAAAGATAATGCGCGCTTCACAGATGTGCTGTCTATTAGTGCAAAGGTCAAAGGTCATCTCCGTAGATGTGAGATCTGATGGAAGGATCAAGCTTAGTCTGAAACGAAGGGATGACTTTCTGGTTTAAAGAGATTAAACTGTCATTCGGAGGGAATTGACCTCATTCTAGCAGCTGCAAAAGCCAACAGCTTGGCAGACATGTCACGGCTTCCGTGTTTCAGCGCTGGTCTGAATCTAGGCCAGATGGGGACCGCGGCCCAGGCGTGCCCAGCAGCCTCACTGGTGCCCACCAGTAAAACTGGACTCAGCCCTCCCTGTATTACAGGTTCTTCACAATAACAACGACGTTAAGAATTCCTAGGACAAGACTAGGCCAACTGCTTGATGATGAAAATGTGGCAAATGACTGTTATTACACTGTTATTAAGTGATTCCCAAGCCTGAATCCGGCGTTTGGCAGGAACAAGCACGCACACTCACACATGTTGTGAAACTGCTGATGCAGCGGGGACGTATGATCCTGGTGTGTTTGTAGATTAGCTTTATCTCTGCTAGGGACACCGCAGACCTTTGCGTCCGCCATTATCTCCACTGGTGGCATCTATCGCTGCTTTCAGTTCCTCACGACAACCAAGCACATATAAAAAAGGTGTATACGTGGCGCGTTAATTATTAATTACAGCCAGGAGTCACTCATGAATCAACTTGATCTCTGGGTGCCTGCTGAGGTTCCTCAGCTAGGCGGCACACAGGAACCCCATCAGCTTCAGTCTGAGGTATGCCTGCATCAGACTCCACTTGTTTATCTCAATTTCAACCCGATTTGCACCCGACAGACACGTTGTGGACGCCATCCTGAGAAGCTGGATAGCAGAACAAGTGTCCGGACCTTTGTAGCATGACGTAACCAAAGATCCGGTGTCTCGGACACCTCACATCCACAACACGGAAAATTCGACATGTCTCAATGGTTTTTGCTGTGGTGAGGACAAACAGAATGGTGTCGTCCGATCCTGCCGTTCCATGGCTGACAAAGTCCAGCTGGGACTGATAAAGTGTCAAAGTGAAAGCAGATTCCCTTCAGATAGGAGGACTGGCAGCGGAGAAGCTCAGCACGGTTCCTCTCAGCAGATGTTAACTAGGGTGGGGGCCACACATCCTGGCCAGGGTTCTTTTGGGGGCTTTGGTAAGAATGTGAGAGTATGACTGAAGTACCTACCACTCCTCTGAAGGCTGGAGGGATCAGGCCACAGTAGATGGGAATGAAACAGCTGCACACCAAAGCCTGTGGAAACAGGGCTGAGCTATAACTTCACAGTGACCACTGAAATGTCAAAAATGGCTCCTCACACCTGGATGAGTTCCTCCTTGGAGCTGAAGTCCGACACCAGCACATTCTCGCCATCAGAGACTCTGGTAAGGGACACACAAAGCCTCCCTGAGGCCAGGATGTGTGCATCGCTGGGCAGATCACGATTCAGGCCCGTTTTTAACACTTTGACCAGGTTGAAGGACGGATGGAGAGGGCCCAGGTTCCTCTTTCTGGCCTCCTTGGCCACTTCAATCACATCTTCACAGCATTTGGCTGTAGACAGAGAAGAGGGAGCAGCTTTGGTGAAGGACTGTGCCTTTTTAATATTGTGATCTACAGCAGCACTGGTTGGGTGAAGGATAAACCACCTAAGCTAACTGGAGCTACACTGACCCCAGGCATCAGGAGCCAACGGCCAGCAGTTACCTGTGCATTTATGCCGAAGTCACCGTCTGATATGAGTCAGTCCCACACGTTGGCCCATATCAGTTCCACATACATCTAATCACGTGCTGGACATGAATGAGTGCAGAGCTTCTATCAGCCGGATGTCTCTGGCAGATCCATACCTTCAGCCTGATAGGAAGCAGCTGCTGTGACAGTAGATCTAACCTCAGAGCTCCACCAGCTAACCTGACTCACAGCTTGTTTACTGATAGACTGACACCAACATGTGGAAATATACTTCAAGCAGCATTTTTGATATCGCTGAGGGTTTAGAAGTTCTGAAGAATGTTCGCTCAGGTTCGCCCTGGTCAAAGTGACTCTGGGAAGACCTTTACTGCTCTTACGGTCTTCTACTTTCTTAAAATTCACAGTGTCACCAGGAATCATCTTGGGCTGTTACACTTACACCGGCAGTAATTACTAATTAATTACACTGAAATAAAAGTGTGTTTCAAACATCTTACCGCGTTTACTAAAATCACCTCTATCTGGCAGTTTGACTCTTTTGGGTCCATTTTGTTAAAGAGGACACAATGTCCTGTTGCACATTGGCTCAAACATGTCGAGAAAGCTCTATTTGTAAGTATATTGTAATAACAGAACTCCTGTGTTATTGTCCTGTCATATCCGACAGCAAACGACAGAACCTTCAGAGAAGCGTCGCACTCACAACAAGCGGCGAGTCTTACTTAAGGCCGCCTGGCTGGCGAGCACCGAGGCGGTCAGAGCGCCGGCCGAGGCCCCGTACAGCCGGGTGGCCCCTTTCACTAAGTATGGCGCTTTCTCCAGCAGGCAACTGGCGACTCCGATGTGATAAATCCCCAGAAAACCACATCCAGCGAATGACAGGTTCCAGCCTCCTTTTAGGTCGAACATTGCAGGGCATGCCCCGGCTGCAGCCCTGGCCGCCGACACGTCTCCGATGCGCCGCTGATGAGCTCCCGCTGCTGGGTA
This sequence comes from Takifugu flavidus, assembly GCF_003711565.1. Classification (NCBI taxonomy): domain Eukaryota; kingdom Metazoa; phylum Chordata; class Actinopteri; order Tetraodontiformes; family Tetraodontidae; genus Takifugu; species Takifugu flavidus. The sequence continues at coordinate 9,523,685 of NC_079541.1, read as the reverse complement.
AGCAGAACCAGACCAGACTAGGAAGTCAACAACTGTATTTAAGGAGGAACTGGTGGGAGGAGCCAATAGTGTTGACGAGTTCAGAGACTGTTAGGAAGAAAAGAGACGGAGGCGGTCCGTTCAATTTTTTTTATGCACACCGCTTGTAACTCATAAGCTAAGGCAACTGTTGTTTTTTTCTGAATATTTCTGACAAATATCTGGTTTTCTGCTCTTTCGTGGCGCTGTTATTGACAACAATTTAATGGCTGATAGTGTACGACGGATTTATAGGCAACGTCTAACTGACAGCAGTGATTGGAGGAGAGCCTGTCTGTCAGCGCTGCTTTCCCACTACCCCGCATAGTGGGCGGGATATCCCGTTGACATCACGGCCGCCCGAGGTTTTTGCTTTACTAAAACTTGAATTTTACCTCTTTCGTGTATCCGCACAAGATTTCTGCTGGAATAATTTGAAAATCTGACAACAATCAATACTGACAAATTTTTGCTTATTTTGCAATCTATAAGTTGTCTTTATTTGTTGCACTAAAACTCAAAGTTCACGGTAAAAGCTTAAAATCTCGATCTATGAATTTGAGAGACAAGATGAAAGAATTTGGAGACGACATCGAAACTTTGACGTGACTAAGAATCAGTTTAGGTCTCCACTTCTGAGCTCATTTAGTATCAGAACAAACCCAGAAGGTTTTACATGAGCCCAGTAGCCCAGTAGTGTGTGTGTGTGTGTGTGTGTGTGTTTCTCTCTCTCCCTGTCTCTCTCTCTCCCTGTCCCCCTCTCTCTTTCCCTGTCTCTCTCTCTCTCTCTGTCCCTCTCCCTGTCTCTCTCTGTCCCTGACCGTCTCTCTGTTTTTCTCTCTGTCCCTCTCTCTCCGTCCCTGTCTTGGTCTCTCTGCACATTGGCTGTGTTGATAACGTCCTTCCTAGCGGGAGCGCGCATAGCCTGGTCCTGATGCGGGGGCATTACGTCACTTGTCTCCACGCTTATTGGCTGCGGCCCGTCTCTGTAGCGAGCTTCAGCATCTCGGAGCAACGCGGCTCAAAAAGACCCTTTCAGCACTCATTAACAGCAGCTTTAATTTCGAACTAGATAACAGGCGTCCTCGTCGGCGTGCACATCTGCTCTTCCGGCATTGGCGGCTCAGCTGGACGATGGCGGAAAGCGAGGCAGACACGCCGAGCACACCGATTGAGTTTGAGAGCAAATACTTCGAGTTTGACGGAGTGCGCCTGCCGCCCTTCTGCAGAGGGAAGATGGAGGAAATCGCCAATTTCTCCTTGAGAAGCAGCGACATTTGGATTGTCACCTACCCCAAGTCAGGTAAACAGCCTGCGCGTCACCGTGCATGTGGGGGCAGCGCGCTGGGCGGGTGCAGATGAAAGCTCTCCTCCAGGCTAAGACACGTAAATAACCTTAACTGTTGCACAGCAGAAGCTACACAATTAGAAGCGTTGTGTCATAAAGGCCATCAGATGGATTTCTGCAAGGCCTCTCGGGTGCTTTACACGACATATGCGTGTGCGCGCCAGAGGCGCGTCATCGCTCTGCGTCAGCAGAAATAAGAACTTCAAAAAGACCAATAAAGCCTCCGTGACGGACGTCAGTGAAAACATGTGATTGGCTTCTACTCCACGTGCGGTCGAAGGCCGCGCGCGTCCCAACTAAACATAGAGATTCACGCTCGAGTTGGTGTTTACATGCACACGGGCTGGCTGCGCAGCGACGTGGTGCGCAGGGTGGGTCCGCGCACGTCATCACCCGAGCACCATCCGGACCAGTAGGACGGTTCTGTGATCCCGTCTTTGGCTTTGGTGTGGTGCGTGAGCAGGGACATCTGTCCCAGCCTCCTGTCTTTTGTCTTCTGTCTTCATGGCTTTGAGCCCAGCAACTCGTCATAGCTGGAGCTGGGCAGGTTCTGTGGTTCCTCTCAGCATATCCTCCCCAGTTCCATTGGGCTGGATGAGGCATGGCTGTGGACAATTAGACCACCACGTGCCTCCTCAGCTGTTCGGGACTCTGGTTCACTCCAGGACATTGACACAGTTGTCAGTCCTGTGTTGACTGAGCTGTGTGCTCATGGTGCTGGTCTTGTTGGAGGGAGAATCTTCTGTGGCTGTGGACAGTTAGACCACCAGGTGCCTCCTCAGCTGTTCGGGACTCTGGTTCACTCCAGGACATTGACACAGTTGTCAGTCCTGTGTTGACTGAGCTGTGTGCTCATGGTGCTGGTCTTGTTGGAGGGAGAACCTTCTGCCCAGTCTGAGGTCCTAAGCCCTCTGGATCAGGATTTCATTTAATCTCTTTGTCAGTCCCAGTCCCAGTCCCAGTCTCCTTGAATGGAGCCTCAGGCCTCAAAGTAATAAGAAATGACAGAGTGAAAGGGGGTGGAGAACAAGAAGTTCACTTTTTCTTTACATCATCTCTCTTTTATTTGGACATTGTCTTCACTGTTCCACGTGAAGGGACAGTTCTGCTGTTGGTGGAACTCCAAAAGTTGTCCCCTGCTGTTGTCTGCATAATTTGAACAACCCCGAGAGCAGCAGTGTTGTCCTGGAATTTCTTCAATATTCCTTCCCAATGTGTCTCAGCTGGACGCTGAATGCTCTCCTTGTTTGTTTAGATTCGTGACATGAGCATTTTTCAGGGTCAGGTGATAAAGACCAAATCCAAAAACCAGCAGACAACACGTGAAATCAATTCATTCAGAACCCAAAGCCAGCACATGAAGTGATGTCATCAGCTCACCAGTGCCAGGCTGAGGGAGAGATGAGAGTCACACACCTTCTGACACAGCAGCATCCTCTAGACTGGTGGTCCTGGTGGTCAACATCATTTACAGCCTGTTTCCTCTGACAGCTGAAGATTGTCGCTGAGCTCAGACTGATGTCCTCAAATCCACCCGTGTCCTCAGCAAGGCAGCGTGTGAGTGGAAAACCAAGAATAACTGTCCAAATGTTCTTTAGAAATCGCGTGCAATCAGCGGTGCCTATATTTTCTCATTTTATTAGCATTTATAATCCGAGTGGAACAATGACTTCTTTTAGAGTGTCACATTTATTACAAGATTTGGTAAAGTCAGAAAGACCAAATGCAGTTACATAATGGATTTCATAACTAGCATGTGGCCGGCCTGAGGCCAGCAGTCTGAACAGCCCTGATGAAAGGACTGACTGTATTTTTACTTACTTATGGGGTCAGTTCTTCTTGTTTCCTTCCTTTGACTGTCATATAGCAGGTTTGCTATGTAATCCCCCAGGAATGCCTCTGTCCCCTTATAGGCACCAGTTTACTTCAGGAGATTGTCTATCTGGTGAGTCAGGGCGCCGACCCAGATGAGATCGGCCTCATGAACATCGATGAGCAGCTGCCTGTGTTGGAGTACCCCCAACCGGGCCTGGAAATTATACAGGTAAGGCAGCTGGCTTCAAGGTCCTCCAATTCCTCTGTTACCTTCAGCTTCTGATGGAGGACACAAAAAGCTATGGGGCATGTTGCTGCTGTAGAGCAAACAGCCACCACCAATCAGTTACCAGACTTATCTTGGTGTGGCCACAGGAGCTGACATCACCTCGTCTAATCAAAAGCCATCTTCCTCATCGATTCCTCCCCTCAGCCTTGCACAACGGAGAGGCTAAGGTCAGTGTTGTTGGACAGAGGTCAGCAGAAAGTGGGTCATGCAGCAAAACACACCCCTACAATCCCAGAGTTTCAACATAAACATCTTGAGAACTACTGAACGCAGGTTTCGCCTTAACATTCTAGGTCATCTACATGGCACGTAACCCCAAGGACCTGGTAGTATCCTATTATCAGTTCCACCGTTCTCTCAGGACCATGAGCTACCGAGGAACATTCCAGGAGTTCTGCAGACGCTTCATGAACGACAAGCGTGAGTCTTCTTTCGTGTGGCCCTACCTCAGAAACAATACTGATTACCGATCCGCTCTCTTTCCCCCCTCTTTCATAGTGGGTTATGGTTCCTGGTTCGAACATGTTCAGGAATTTTGGGAGCACCGTATAGACTCCAATGTCCTCTTCTTGAAATACGAAGACATGTACAAGGTAAGAAGCCATCACTGCTCTGACCTCTGAGACTGGCCAGAGATAATGAGCCAGTCCTCTCAGATAGAGCTCCATTATTTCAGGCCATAGTTTAGATTTAGGGAGATGTCCTGTGAACACAGATCCTAAAAAATAATACAAATCAATAGTAGCAATAATATCTGCAATTACAGCATGAAATATATAGAATAATAGACCAATAGTAATAAGTGGCTGGGGGGGTGTTTATAGTTGTGATTAATGGATAAATGGACGATAGGAGCCACTTATATTGTGACGTGTGTGATATCATAATTATATAGTTACAAAATGGTTGATTTTTAGCCACCTCGTCAGACTTGTAGTTTTATATTATGCACGGTGCTGCTGTTCCACAGGTGACTACCTGCACCTGGAACTACTGGATTAGCCAGTTGTGCTCCTGGGGCTGATGCTTGATTTGTGAGTAACATCAGCAGACCTTGGGTGTGATGCTAATCCCATGTGAGTTCTTCTTTGAAAAGTTGTCAAAACTACCAGAAATTCCACAGTATAACCCACTACATTTTTCCCGTCCTTTGACCCCTGCAGCTTATAGAGCGATGAGGCTAATCTATGGAATTGTATGACTTCCTGAATCGCCCTATCGGGATGAATAGTTTTCTGAATCTGAATGGATATTCACGGCCACCAGATGGCGCTCTAGCAACACAAGCGCAAGACAGACAGGTTGAAGAGCTCTGGTGAGGTGCTGAGGAGATGCTAGTTTGTGTTGAAGTCTTTTTGGGCTTTATGTCCACACCCTCGTTATGAATAACACAGGAAGAGATGCTGACGAAGCAGCTTTTTGGCTAAAGGCTAACTATCAACAGCTGGTTGCCTCCTCACTTTTTTAACCGGCATGTTACTGTAATGCCATTTTACTACTGTGTTACGCCTGTTAGGGAAAAAGCCGCTCTGGTTATCTGATTTTAATGCTGGATTCCAGCTGTGTTACTGCCTTGTTTATGAATTAAACATTTCAATTCAGCTTTCTGTGGACCATCAAGAGCTCATGGTTCAAAGTGGCCACCTGTGGCTCACAGCCAGGTGTGCTCTTTAGTGCGGGTTTTACGGTATGTTTCTTGAGGATGTAGCAATGCATATGCAATGTATAGTAGAGAACAACCATTGATTAAAACCTTTATATTCAGAAATATAAAGGTTTCTGCTGTTGTTACAGGTGGACAGAACCTGAAACCAGAGAATTCAAGTGTTTTGTTCTTCTTTTATGGCTCTTGAAGGTGAGGGTTGAATCTAGGATGACCACCAGATATTGCCCTCATTCACCAGCTCTTCTCCTCCCAGGAAGACACTATTTTGTATTACTAACATGGATTTTTGAGCCAGTTGTGAATGTGAGTGAAGTCTGTTGTAACAGTGGCGGCAGCCTCTTCAGTCGTTTTTGCTGATGCTACTTTAAGTGTGTCGTCTGCATACATTTATATATGGGTATATTTGCATGCAGGTCGCATATCATTCATGTGGAGTGAATAGTGAAATAGCACAAAAATGGAACCTTGCCGAACCCCCACTAAACACGTGGAATAAGAGGATTTAACCCTCTAGAGCAAAACTCACCGTTTCCTCTCAGTGAGATATGATTTAATCGTAACAAATTGGCTTTTCAGCTCCAGAAATACAACAAACATAATCCAAACAAGCTGAACTAACCCTAACCCTAAACTCTAACCCTAACCCTAACCCCTAAGCCTAAACCTAAGCCTCAACCTAAGCCTAACCCCTAACCCAAACCCTAACCATAACCGTAACCTTAACCTTAACCTTAACCTTAACCTTAACCTTAACCTAACCGTAACCTTAACCTTAACCTTAACCCTAACCCTAACCTAACCCCTAACCCTAACCCTTACCCAACCCTAAACCCTAACCCTAATGCTAACCCTAACCCTAACCCTAACCCTAAACTCTAACCCTAACCCTAACCCCTAAGCCTAAACCTAAGCCTCAACCTAAGCCTAACCCAAACCCTAACCATAACCGTAACCTTAACCTTAACCTAACCTTAACCTTACCTTAACCTTAACCTTAACCTTAACCTTAACCTTACCTTAACCTTAACCTTAACCCTAACCCTAACCCTAACCCTAACCCTAACCCTTACCCAACCCTAAACCCTAAACCCTAATCCTAACCCTAACCCTAACCCCTAAGCCTAACCTTGGAAGCCAAAATTTTCAGGGTGTGATGAAGTAAGGTCAAGGTTCAACTACTCCATAGGTGGCATCAGTTCCCATTTGTCATTTATTTTGGAAGTGACTGGGAGGATGATAATTGGTCTACAGCTGTTCCTGTATGTCCTGCTTCCAGACATGGAGATGGGATTAACTTTGGCCACCTTCCAAGACTAGAAGGAACGATTGAGTGTTGTATAGAAACATTCAAGAAATGTACAATCAGACCAGCAGGAGATTCATTTACAATCATGGTGCAAAGACCATGATATCCTTGGACTTGGAGTTATTCAACAAGCCGATAACATTAGCAACCTCAGCCTCTGTCATCTGCTTGATATTGAATACCGGCAGCTCGCCATTAGGAACAGCTTCAAGCAAATTCTAACTGCTCTGTAGAAAAAAATGGACTTTAAATAGTTGGTAAGATGGAGATGAGCACCTTTATCAGGTCAAAGGTTAATCAGGGTAGAGATACCTTTCTGTTCTTCCTGCTCACCATCTAGGAGACAGATTCCATCATGTTTCTGATGTGTCAGTTCATGAGAGGAACCTGTGCTGTTGTCAGTATCTTCACAGGAGGAAACCTGTTCTAATTTAGGTTCTTTAAGTACCTGTCCTATGACAGGTTTGATTTGGTGTGTTTCCTGGAAAAGGGAATCGCATTATGGTCTGATAAACCAGTTAAGAGGTTATAGAGTTCAATAATGTGTTCTGATTTGTTCAGATCACCTTTATTTATCAGCGTCTGTTACAAACAAAATTGTCTCTAGGCTCGTCTCCTCTTCTTAACCGCTTCGTCCCTTCTAAGGTCATGGGGAGGGGACACAATGGGTCCACCCCTGGATGAGTCCCCAGTTCATGGCAGTCCTATATGAGCATTTATGGGTTTAGTACCTGCTCATGGGTAAATCGGAAGGAGCCATATTTATAATAATTTGAAGTGATAGATTGCTGTCACATAAATCAATGTGATGATCATCTATCAGGTTGTGCACTAACAGGGATTTAATTGTGGAACATAGACTGCCTCTATAGTGTTAAATGTGTTATTGTTGGTGGATGAGGGTTCTACGGAAACAGCAGAAAGGTGTGTAAGACTACAACTCTGCATCCTGGTCTGGACCCTGGTTTGTCAGGTTATTTTGGCAAGAAGCACCACCCCCGCTCTCTAGCACAAAGCAGAGTCACCAATTACCATTATCAGTGGGTGTGTCGCCCAATGGGGTAAAATGGTTAGCCACTGGAAGTAGTAGGTGGTGCACCGTGGGCCGTTGTTTTGGGCTACGCTTCCTGCGGACCCTCACCCAGCTGCCCTGCTAGCCAGCTGCTCGGTTGCTGCAGGGGGACAGCTAGCTTTAGCTACGCTAGGCAGCTCCACAGCAGCTACCTGCTTCTGGCTACCTGACACAATTCCAGACAACTCCAAGCTGCGGAACCGTGTCTCAAGCTCGCTAAATCTCGCCTCCAGAGCCATAAATAAGCTACACTTTCTTTATATGTTACCTTCACTAAAGGAGACAGAGGAGGAGAACATTTCACACACTGAACAGACACAGGGTGAGACAGATGGTAAGGCCATGCTAATGCTAATGCTCGATAGAATTGGCAGATCAAAATATCCTTCTGAAAAATGTGAGTCACGTATTCGTGTAAATTGAAAGTAAACCCAACACACACCGTGCACCAACGCCCTCTACAGAGGAAACAGGAAGTGACACAATACGTTACCGCTCAGTAACACCAAACAACACAGCCTGGAGGACCTTGGGGATGATCGAATCAACAGTTCTAGCTCTACTGTTGACTCTGATTGGTTTCTTGCAGGTTTAAGCTGTTCACTGAACTGGTTAGTGCAGTGCTTATAAGACCTATAAATATTTGACTGCTTTTATGTAACAGCCTGTTGCAAATATTATTCAGTGTTAGTTCAATGCTTATGCAGCGGTTGTGTAAGCACTCGGGACACCAGTGGAGGTGGATTCTGTTTTAGGAAGCAGAGACTTCAGGATTATGTAACTATTCAGGAACATTTGCTGCATCTCTTCTGACTGTGATGGAGAGCTTTTGTATTTGCTCCCTCTGGTGTCCAGGATCTGGGGTCATTTGTGGAACACTTGGCTCGGTTCTTGGAGGTTTCCTGTGACAAGGCTCAGCTGGAGGCTTTGGTGGAGAGCTGCAACCAGCTTATCGAGCAGTGCTCCAACTCAGAGGCTCTGTCTGTCTGTAGGGGTGAGTACAAGAGGACACGGAGCAAGATACAAGCACCACAGCTTGGCCTCTGGAGAGACTGGAGTTCTCAGGAGAGGACAGAGACAAAAACACAGCACATCTTTACAGCGGCATGATAACTACAGCCACTCTGCATATTACCAGTTTATTACAGTGTTGCTTCATTTTTGACCCGATGATTCAGTTTTATTTGACCATTTTTCCATTATGGTTTGTGCCATCAGTTTTTTCTGTTACCCAATCATTATTCTTTTGTTTTAGTGCATGGAAGTCTGCTGAAGTGTAGCTGAGCTATGTTTTACACACCTCAGGTGAGTTTTGAGGTCATGCTATGCTGTCCCAGCAGCACAGGTGTGTCACCTCCAGTGTTGTTCAGTAGCATTTCTGTGAAGACAGCACACGCAGAAGACGAAAACGTGAAACTCACTTGGGTCAGTTTTGTTTATTAGAAGCAGCGCACACTGACAATAAATTCAATTGTGGTTGGTTTTCATGCATCACCTCCTTTTTGGGGGAAACCTGTTGCTGTTCTAAAGGAGAGCAGCTGATGTTACTACAGAGTTCAATACAGAGGTCACTACAGGGGCACTACAGATGTTCCTACAGAGGGCACTACAGACATAACTACAGAGTGCACTACAGGGGGCACAGCAGAGGTCAGTACAGGGGGCACTACACAGGTCACCTCTTTAATGGCAGAACTGCTGTTTACAGGTCCTCTCATTAAATGTGTTTTTTTTGTGGATTTAATGGGAGTTTTAAAAGTTTCCATGTTTTGTAAAATAACCTAATTTTAGAGTCAAAGCACAACAGGAAAGATGTTTGTTGGAAGCGTCTCTCATAGGGTGCCCCCTGCTAGGATGAGCTAGAAGGCCAAAAAGGTTCCAGGGTCCTCTGAGCCCTTTAAGAGCTTCTCTGAGTAATCAGGATGAGGACAGAGTAACTCATTGCAGCTCTTCACCTGCAGGTCGCGTCGGACTCTGGAAGGATATTTTCACAGTCTCTATGAATGACAAGTTTGACAGCATCTACAGACAGAAGATGGGCAAGTCTGACCTGACCTTTGACTTTGGCCTGTGAGCAGCGTCTCTAGCACCTCCTCTATCACCTGACGGACTCCTGAAGGGTCGCCGCTCCTCTTCTTCCTCTTCTCCAGCCTCTGAGGGTTCAGGCTGATCTTGTCTCTACTGCACATGACAAAGGTCACAACAGATCAACCACCTGTCAGAGGCCGGCCTAATCAACAGGAGCTCAGATTTATTACCACTTCCTGAAATGTCTCAATCAATTCAAAGTCTGCCACGTGAATGTGTGTCCGCCGAATATTCACCAGGTTTTTGATCAATAAAGCCTTTTAGGGCCAGTACTTCAAAACTATGAGTACTTGAAGCCACTTTAGGTGTGAATTGATGTAAAAATGATCGATGTAAAAGTCCCACAGCAGAGACAACCAGCTTTGTTTGTTGTGGCTCTTTGGTTTGTGTATTCCAGCTAAAACCAGTGGAGGGGATGCTGGACGCAGCACCTGTGGAACTGTGAGACACCAGTATCATGATGGGAGAGTTCAATCAGGCTCACTCTAGTTTGTGCTAAAGAGGTTTTCAACTGGAAGCTGTGGGAAATGGCCCTCGAATGTCTGATCATCAAATGCTGAAAATTGATTCAGAATTCAGAGGAACATCAACAACATTATTCTTGATGGAACAGAGCTGCACTAAACCATGTGTTTCTAATAAATAGTCATGAAAAACACACATGGACTTTCTTCTGGTTCCTCCATGAGCAAAGCTCTACTACCTCTGCTTTAAAGGAAGAGGAGAGGAGAGGGGAGGGGAGTGGGGGGGGAGGGAAGGGAAGGGGAGGAGAGGAGAGGAGAGGAGGGTAGAGGAGGAGAGGAGAGCGGGAAAGGAGAGGAGAGGAGAGGAGAGGGGAGGGGAGTGGGGGGAGGGAAGGGAAGGGGAGGAGAGGAGAGGGGAGGAGAAGATTGGGAGGGGAGGGGAGATGAGAGGAGAGCAGGGGAGGGACCATGGGGTTAGTGTAATCCTAACCTTAACAATGACTGAAAGGGGCCATGATACTAACAGGCTAATGAAGCAGTGATAGCTCTTTCAATGCTAAGAGATCAGGTCTCCTGGGGTTCTCCTTCTACAGTTACAATCGTTTTGCAGGTCACCTGCACCAGCAGCCACAGCTTGACTCCAGCCACATCTGCGCCTGCCACAGTCATACACCTGTGTTCATTCATTCAGGTAGGTTGTTTGAACGAGGAACAACCAAAATCCAGAATTAGGAAGCCCATCAAGAACAACTAGATGGGTTATTGGACATCTGTACTTTCCACCAGAAGTTAAAACATCTTTGCTTCACTTTCTTCAAATGAAAGAATGAACAAATGCAAATCTTTAGTCACGGAAAACGGACCAAGGATTCAGCCTGCTGCTGCCGTACCTCCCGTTATGGTTGTACTGGGGTAGATCATCCAATAGAGGGCAGGCTGAGACCGGGTTCAGAACAACAACATCTTCCAGGCAGCTGATCGAGAGACTGGATAGGAGAGACTGGGAGGGTGGACCGGAAGGGTTGACCGGGAGGGTGGCTACAGGTTACAGTTGGGGGGATGAAGGGAGGAAAACAAAATAAATTATGTCCTGGAGAAAAAACAAGAAACCACCCTCCTGGGGGTACAACAACAGGAAATCCAGTCCTCTCCTCCATCCAGCAGTCCCAGCAGCCACCAGTCCACAAATCAGTCTCACACCTTCACTACTGCGGGCCACCGTCCCTCTCTCCTGAACAGATCAGCGGAGTGGCAGATGAGGACAAGCTGAAAGTGGGAGAAGGGCCGATAGAGAGGGAACATCAGCCACAGACAGACCAGCATAAGCATCAGCAGCAGCAGCAGCACCGGCTACAGCAGCACCGGCTCCAGGGCCACACAAAGATCCACACAGTCGACGCAACAAATAGCAAGAAAAGAATTTTGGCTGATGGGGATAAGGGAGGATTGTGTGTGTGTGTGTGCGTGTGTGTTTGTGTGCGCATGTGTGTGTGGGGGGGATGTTTAGCAGCATAGCTCCCCCTCCACCTTCATCTCTGTCTTCCTCTGTTACTCTGTGTAATGATTTCCAGTCTTCCTGTTTGTTCCATCTCAGTGCTCACGTCTGTCTGTCTGTCTGTCTGTCTGTCTGTCTGTCTGTCTGTCTGTCTGTCTGTCTGTCTGTCTGTCTGTTGTCTGTCTGTCTGTCTGTCTGTCTGACTGCCTGCCTGCCTGCCTGCCTGCCTGTCTGCGTCTCTGTATGCCTGTCTGTCATTGCTCCACAGATTTCCCATAAATATCAGCACTTTGTTTCTTCCAGCCTCCATCCTCCAGTATTCCCACCTGCCCACCTTCTCCCACTCCCTCACTCATTCATTAAAGGCTGGGAACCGGAGTGTGTACGTGTGTTTGTGTGTGTGTGTGTGTGTGGCTGGGGGGTGGGGGGAGGGGTGTTGTGGAAGTTTTCCTTTAGAGAACTGCAGTAGCAGCTGTTGTTTTGGTGACATCCTGATATGGAAGCTGCTTTGGTGCCTGAGTAGATCAACCCCTTTTTCTTTCCCCCCAATTTGAACCGGATCAGGACTCAACCACATTTGAAGGGGGGATCTGATTTTTGCAGGCAGGCAGGCAGGCGGGCAGGCAGGCAGGCAGGCAGGCAGGCAGGCAGGCGGGCAGGCGGGCAGGCAGGCATCAGCACCAGAAATATGACAATTGCTGCAGGTTTCTCTTCAGTTAAGCAGAAAATAAAATAACAACAATCATGGAGAGCATTTATTTTCATGACCTGTGTTTTGCTCTCGTTTTCGTCTTTATCCCTTTCGGGGTCACGGGGAGGGTGCACATCTGGGGCAAGTCCAAAGGCAGGTCCAAATCCACCCTGGGTGGGTTCATCCCAGAGCCCTATGTGACCATTTGTGTGTTTGGTACCTTGCTCAAGGGTACCTCGGCAGTGCTCTGAAGGTGTTCTGGTACCTTCCCTCAGTGCCAGAACACCTTCCATGTTTTGTCTGGGCCGGAGCTTGAATCAGCAACCCTCCACTTCTGAGCCCATTCCCCTATAGACTGAGCTCCCACAACCCACAAACCTTATTACTGTAAATATTCTTTGAACAGGAGGAAACCTTGTGCAGGACCCAGGAGCCAGATAAGCATCACCTGGATCACTGTTGCTTGAAAAACTGTTAACTAAAACATTTTCAAAAAGCAGAATTTTTGGTATTTGCAGACCATCTGTTCCTATCTCCTGAGTCATGTGCTCAGTCTCTGACCTCCATGTGACCTTCAGCCTCAGAGTGAAGTCAATCAATCAATCAATCAATCAATCAATCAATCAATCAATCAATCAATCTTTATTTATATAGCGTCTGTTACAATCAAAATTGTTTCTAGGCGCTTTACAGAATGCCAGGGCCTGACCCCTAACAAGCAACAGTGGCAAGGAAAAACTCCCTTTTAACAGGAAGAAACCTTGAGCAGGACTCGGCTCATACAGGGGGACCCTCCTGCAGATGATTTGCTTTGATTTGAGATGGCCGGCTGGGTAGAAGTGCAGGTGTAAGTGAGCTGTCACAGGTGTGTAGTGCATCTAGAACTCCCCAACCCCACAGCTGGGGGCTGTGTGTCATGGCTGATGGTGGTGATAATTGGAATGTGTGGTATCTGTAATAAGACCCAGTGTGAGGAGCCCCACAGGGGGCCACCGCACCGATGTAGGGCAGCTCCCCAGGGACTGGTCTTTAATTATTAGCCACCCAAATAGGTGTATGTTCTTGTTCCCCGAGGTGTGTGCAAAACTTCCTGCAAGGTCAAAGCAAACACACATGATTGTCTCCCAGGTGTGTCCCCCTCCAGAAATGCTGTCTGCTGGATTTGCCAGAAGTTCTAAGAGGATGGATGTGTCTACCAGGTACCAGCCTAGCCCCCCACCTTTACTAGTAATTCTAGACTTGATCATTCATCACTGTGATATTTCATCCAGACCTGCTCTGAACTGTGGGACCACCTCTGACGTGGTCTGAGGAGACCCTGTCAGTAGAACCCTTCCGTGTTCTTAAGGCCAATACCCTTCAGAGAACTCATTTCTTTGGTTTGGTTCTTCATCCATTTTTATATAATTTCTTCTGTTAGTAAGACAACAAGCCCATTGTTGTGGCAACAAGGTGAAGATGCTGATGTACCCGGTTAGCAACTCCTCTGTGGGACTAATGGGTTGTGTTTCAGAGACAGTCATGAATAAATCTGATATTCTGGTTTCTTGTAACTTTACAAACATCAGCATCACCAGGGAATTCCTCTTCTGCTCAGTGTGGTTGACTTTGATCTCTGTCAAAGTTGTTCGTCAATTAGTGTAAAAACTTTAAAACAGTATGTAAGTGTGTGTGTGTGTGTGTGTGTGTGTGTGTGTGGTCACTGTCTGATAACTCGTCTTGAAGGACCAGCTGGGCCTGATAATGAGTGATACACACACGCATATGATGAAGTACCAGACACAGCTGTTCACCCTTTGTGCTCGCCTCACTATCAATATTCAATTAAGAGAACACACACACACACACACACACACACACACACATTCACACTTATACACACAAACACATGCGCACGCACAGACACACGCAAGCACACACACACACACACACACACACACACACACACACACACACACATTCACACTTATACACACAAACACATGCGCACGCACAGACAGACGCAAGCACACACATGCACACACACACACACACAAACATGCACATTCACACTTACACACACACAAAAACGCGCAGGAACTGACACACGCACGCACATGCACGCAGTCCCCCCCCCTTACACACACACACACACACACAAACATGCGCATGCACATTCATACTTACACACAAACATGCGCACGTACACACATGCACACCAGTACAGGCTGATTCTGGGGGACTTCTCTTGGTTGTGGACCAAACCCAGGCTCAGGCCATATGGAGCCCATTGATGACTCCAGTGATGGATCCAGTGATGGATCCAGTGATGGTCCCATTGATGACCCCAGTCATGGTCCCAGTGATGACCCCATTGGTGGTCCCAGTCATGGTCCCAGTGATGACCCCATTGGTGGTCCCAGTGATGGTCCCATTGATGGTGATGACCCCAGTCATGGTCTCAGCAATCGTCTGAATCCTGGAGTCAAAGCGAGGGTTTACTTCTTCACTCGAGGATTCTGCAGTACTGATGAAGAACATTGGAGGTTTTACATCATTATTAGGCTGGAACAACCACATAATAAAAGGAAAGGGTATAAAACATGTCTGCATTGATTACCTTCTTTCAAAGGTCTTTTTGTTGATGACGTCAGAAATGAGCTGAACATATAAAACTATTTGGAGATTCAGAGCCAGACACATGAAGACAATCAAGCACTGGACACTTCTGATGCTCTGTGTGCTGCTCCCATAGTCTCAACACACCACAGGTGAAGATTTTGTCCACGACCCATCTAGAATCTGGTCATCTGATCATATCTGATCCAACACAAATGAAGAAGACACCAAACACAAATGAAGAAGACACCAGCAACCACCTGCAACCACACCAGAGAACATGGACGAGGACATAGAAGAAGAGGGTGGTCTGAGAACGGTTGTTAGAAAGACAGTAACAAGGAAGCTGGAGGAAATAAAAACCAGTGTGTTGGCACTGCCTCCAGGATATCATCCCCAGTCTTTTCTTCTGATGGGCTACATTCCTTAGCCTCACAATCCACCTAGTCCTGACTCTGGAGTCCTCAATGTTTCCTACACACAAAGACTTTTGGCCCCGGCCACCTTTGGAGCCAAATATCAGGAGAAAATGACTCCAAACACCCCACGGATGACGAGCGATCTAATGGGACAGATGATAGGACCTCTGTCGTCCTTGGTCAGGATGGGGGAAACTCATGTGATGTGTGATTGCACCTGAATATGCGCTAGTTGAGGCTTTTTTTTAACTTTCCACCCCCACAACGATTGACAGATACACTGGAACTCATCAGAACAGTTCTGATTTTAAATGATCCCATTGAGTCGGTAGAGAGCTCCTGTATGAGCAGGAACCCATCCAACAGGGGGTTTCCCAGGAGCAAGATAATCCAGGCCCAGTGTTTGCTGGAAGCCTTCTGAAGGTGTTTGGACCTGGACTGACAGCATGGTCCCAAAGCCTCATTTTGTCTCTGAGGTCCACATTAAATCCACTTGTCTGCGGTGCCTTTATAACTGGGTCCTGTAGGTGACAGACAAGAGAATGTTGATGTTGTGCCGCCTCCTGATCAATCCTTCTTTCTCTGCTCAGCTCACTCGTCCTTCCCCTGTTGCCACTCCTCCTTTTTGGAGAGCTGTTCTGTCCCTCTGCTAATCTCCTTCACATAATTCATAGTGACAGCGAAGGTTGAAGAAAGCTCAGTAGGGATCTGGTTGATCTGTCTCCCTTGGCTGCTGCTCCGGTGTGGTTTAGGGTTAAAATGGCTCTACTGGTAATTGTTATTATTCCACCTTGTTGTGCAGAGGGGGGCGTCTGTTTCTGCCAGTCATCAGGACGTGGTTCTGTTGCTAAATGGGACAAATCCATTAAATGTGATCTACGTATGAAGCAAGCAACATCCTGCATGGACCTGCTGCCTTTGGGTCTTGCTAGAGGCTCTGTCCACCCTGACTGTGTCTTTGTTGATGTTTGATATCATTTGAGGGCACAGTTAAGCTTCTATGTGGAGGAGTTGATCAGATCCATGAGAGGAGGTGGGTGATGAAGCAGCCAACAAACCAGAACGTGAGACAGTTCTAGTCAGCTGAGATGGTGCAGGGTCCCACTTCATTACTAGAGCACAACCGCGGAAACCAAACAGCAGAGCTTTCCTTAATTAAGGACTGAGGAGGGAGGCAGGCAAGAGGATCCACATGGAGCAGGGCGGCGCAGGTCCAGAAAGCCAAGCACGCCAACTGGAACACAGCTGCCTGGTGGAGTGCTGGCGGTGCTGAGGGGCATCAACCAAACAATCAAGGAATTTGTTACAGGAAATAAAGGAGTGCACCAAAGGGAAATAAAGAAAAGGAAACAAAGTTTGAAAGGAAGTGGAGAAGAAAAAGAAACAGGCACATGAAAGGAGGGGGAGTGAAGAGGGAGGGGTGGGATGGAGATTGGGTGATATCCCTCCATCTCTGTTCATTAATACCGTATGATCTCCTTTGTTCTATCCTCCCTGAATTTTACTCATTTCTAATTAGCACACAATCCTCTAAGTTGCGGGGGATGGGGGGGGGGGGGGGGGTGGGGCTGGTATTTTTACGGATTTAATCTATTCATTTTTAAAAATCTTTTTATAAAATCTGTGCACTGCTGAGCTGCACCGCCTGGATTTGTGCCGCTCCGCTGCCGCTGTGTCTGTCTGTCTGTCTGTCTGTCTACCTGCCTGCCTGCCTGCCTGCCTCTCCGTTCGTCCGTCCATCCACCCTGCTTACTCTGTTGTAACTCATCTAATCAAGCTTTAGCTGATTAGCCTGAGACCTCACTGGTCCAGAGGAGGCTCTGATTACCCAGGAGTCACTGGAGTATATAGAGCACCATCTTCTCCTTCCCCTGTGGTTACATCTGTAGCCTGGAGCCATTATTGCAGCTGGATCGAACCCAACGGAGTGGCTCTTGAGCACTAGTTTAGCCTGAGGGATCCAAACCATCAACCACAGTCAGCAGCACCAAGCTACCTATTGGTCCACAAACAGGTGGATCTCTGTAGAGCTCCATCAGCTGCTGGATTCTGCAGGAGCGATAGGAAGCTCCTGAAGCTCCCAGTGATCTGGACCCTGTGCAGGCTTTCATGTCACCTCAACCTTCACACGACTCCAAACCTGGTCCAATAATTGTTGAAGGACGGCCTTGATGGACATTTCTGCATCTCTGACTGTATCAGCGTGAATCGCCTTCTGAATCAATTGGACCAGTGATGGAAATGCTGCTAACAGGATTTACAGCTATTTGACTGTTATTTGAATAATCGTTGTAGTTATAGTCTATGATTGTAATAAGAACAAAAACCTTCCCCACTCCTTTTTATTTCCCTATTTACTTGATTACCAGGCAGCCTCTGGTCTCACAGTAGGTGGACCCAGCAGCCCTGCTCTGTTCTGGACCAGGGCCGCAACTCCTCTCCTCTCCTCTCCTCTCCTCTCCTCTCCTCTCCTCTCCTCTCCTCTCCTCTCCTCTCCTCTCCTCTCCTCTCCTCTCCTCTCCTCCCCTCCATCAGCAGGAGGGCCCCCCTTCCTACATGAGCCTGGTCCTGCTCCAGGTTTCTTCCTGTTAAACAGGAGTTTTTCCTGCCACTCTTGCTGGTTGGGGGTCAGGCCCTGTGATTCTGTGGAGCTCCTAGAGACAATTGGGATTGTTGCAATAGAAGTAAAGATGAATAGCAGCCACCAGACTGGTGCATGTAGAGCAGAAGAACCCCTACTGGACCTTTATTGTGCTACTTTCACATGATTTAATGTGAGAATGTTAAATGACCAGTGTGAGATGTCTCCCACAACAGAGGAGGCCCCAGAACCACGGAGGAGCCCAGATGGCTCTGATGGACTCACAGCTCCTGTTGTCTGATGTTACATACACTTGTTGAGTTCTGCAGGTTGCTCAGAGAGTCATTCTCTCCTAATACAAACTGGAAAAATTCCCAGTTTCCACAGCCTGGCCAGTGGACGTGTGTGTGTGTGTGAGTGTGTGTGTGTGTGTGTGTGCGTGCGTGCGTGTGTCCTCTGCTTCTTCAGTGCTGTGTTAGAAAGAGGCAGTTTCAGCTTTGAGACAATGGAGCGTCTCTTTAACACACAAGCATCTGATTTAACTGGTAACCAGTACAGCATCACCTCCCTAAACTGCACTTTGACTGAATAAATACCCCCCCCCGCCAGACTGCTGCCAGATTGTGTTGCTGGAAGACGCGCGCATTCAATAGAAAGTAACACCATTAAGTCCACCATGTCTCACTGTCCGCTTTGATATATCTAAACTGGGCCCCATTCTCAGATCTAATGGTGGTTCCAACTTTAACCCAGTATGTTTTAGCCTAATCTACACATTCAGGGTCCTAGTCCAGTCTGCTTGCTCCCAGTCTGTCCCGGTTTTGGTTGGCAGCTTCAAGCCAGCTCCTGTTAGCTTGTGCAGATGGTCTGCAGATGGCAGCTGTTTCTCTTGGTGGTCTCTTGGTGGTCCGGTAACGTATTGCGTCACTTCCCGTCTTCTCAATCGTTCGTTGGTTGCACTGTGCACGGGGTGTTGTATTCACTTTACTTAAAATTGAACACTTGGGACATTCTAGTCACCTCATAACAGTGAGAAATAACCCATATTAAACAAACACAGGGCTCCGCCGACTATTAGCATTAGCATGGCCTCACCATCTGTTTCACCCGGTGTCTTTGTCTGTTCAGCGTGTGAAATGTTTAGTTACTCCTCTGCCTCCCTTAGTGAAGGGAATAGGTGCAGAAAGTGTAGTTTATTTACGGCTATGGAGGCGAGACTTAGCGAGCTTGAGACGCGGTTCCGCAGCTTGGAGTTAGCTGGAGTTGCGTCAGGTAACCAGGAGAAGCTAGCTGCTGTGGAGCCGCCTAGCGTAGCAACTAGCAACAACTAGCGGTCCCCTGGCAGCAGCCGAGCAGCCGGCTAACCAGGGCGGCTGGATGAGGGTTCGCAGGAAGCGTAGCCTAAACCAAAGGCCGCTCCCCATGGCTAATCATTTTTCCCCACTCGGCGACACACCCGCTGAGAAACCGACCCTGGTAATTGGCGACTCTGTTTTGCGCTACGTGAAGCCGACTCCAGCGACCATAGTTAAGTGCATTCTGGGGGCCAGAGCAGGCGACATAAAAGCCAATCTAAAGCTGCTGGCGAGAAGCAAACGTAAATTTGGTAAAACGTAAATAGATTCTTGTGTAGTTTTTCTGCCCCCCCCCTTCTGTATTCATCTACAGCAGGGGTGGGGAACCTTTTTCATGTCGAGGGCCATTTCAATTTTTATAAAGTCCTCCGAGGGCCATACTATTATGAACACATACCTAGGGATGCAAAAAAAAAGACGAAAAAAAAGTCTAGAACCACTGTGTTACTAAGTCTCATGATTGCTGCATTTGAATTTGAATTATTTATTTAGCACACATGCATATAAAATCACCAAAAAATAGAATAAAATGACAAACAAGTAAAATATGTTTACATGATCTTACAAAACAATAATAAAAAAGGTGCAGAGTTGAGGCAAGAGACCCGTAAGGGCCTGTTCGAGGCCTCTACTCTGCAATACAAAAACTGCAATACAACAATACAATACAACACGATATTAATAATAAGAAAATAAATGAAAAGAAAGAAAGATAAAGACAATAATAATAAAAACTAGAAAGCACTCGGAGAGCGCAGACCTCCGCCAAGCGCAACAATTCCTGGCATCTTGTGATTTCCACCATAAATATTAGTCCCACATATACTTTGACTACATATTTAGATTCCTTGACCATAAAAACATACCGTTAGCCACTGGAATCATAACAATATACAGTATGTCTTAGTTCAATAGTTATTCACGAAAAAAAAATCACGCTTTGAAACAATTTTACTTTGTCCGGCGCGAGGCACTCCTTCAGGAACTCTCCTTCGGCGTGAGGTTTCAGTTTCGTGGCTATTAATTCACTCACCACAAAACTTGCACGCGTAATATTCTCTCTGTCGGTACATGGTCGTGTGAAAGCTGCTTGTTGAGCCTCCAAACTCCAACGAAGAGCGTTAATTTTATCCAAACGCATCTGTCCTTTCAACTCGTCGAGTTTAGCGTGTTTCGAGCTGTAATGGCGCTCGAGATTTGCCTTTTTCATCACTGTCAGCGCCTCGCCACAAACTAGGCACACTGGCTTGTCTTTTACTTCAACAAAGAAAAAAATCATTTGTCCATTTCTCCTGGAATACACGGCATTCTGCATCCACCTTCCTTTTCTTAACAGTCGCCATGATGCATCAATTTTTCTTCCGTGTCAATCAGTCCAGCCCCCTACGTACATCACATGCTGTGTTCACTGACCCTGACCTTGACTCGGACATAGCATAACCGTCTGTTTTATCTCAGAAAACGGGAAAATATTTCCTCTTGTTACGAAAGAAATTTCAGGATACGAAAGGCAAAAATACGCTACCGCTGCTACTCGCAGCTCGCAGAGTTTAGCGAACGGTCCCACTGTATAAGTGCACATATAAAATATAAAAATCGTATTGTGTTGAGGGCCGGTAGAAATGGTCTCCTAGGCCGTATACGGCCCGGAGGCCGGGGGTTCCCCACCCCTGATCTACAGGTATCGCTCCCTTCGGAGCTGCATGATGACCTCCGGCCCCGCTGACCCACTTGGCCGGCGGCTTGCATAAATAGTGTATTTCCTCTCCTCTCCTCTCCTCTCCATTCTATCCTCTACCTGTCCTGCCCCCTCTCCTCTCTCTCTACCCAGCCGGCCATCAGCAGGAGGGTCCCCCTACATGAGCCTGATCCTGATCAAGGTTTCTTCCTGTTAAAGGGGAGCTTTTCCTTGCCACTGTTGCTTGTCTGGGGTTAACTGAACTTTTCATTTGTTAAAAGTTGCTCAGTTTAAGAGCAACACAGGGAAATCAAAGGTTTCAAAGCCAGTTGTGATATTGGGTTAACTCTAAGATGTGCTCACCCTTTTTAGCTTTTGATGAACTCTGAGTGAAAAAAATTCCTTTAATTATTTCTCAGGGGGTTCTGAGGTCAGGGTCTACCTGCAAAACACAAACACACATGTCCTCCTCTTAAAAGTGCAAATTAAATTATAGTTTATCTTATAAATAACAAAAAATAGATCCTTTACTTGAAAGAACTAGTTTGGGACATATATTTTAGTAAAGAATCAATGGGCCTCATTCACGAACCGTTCTTACGAACAAATTTGTTCTTAAGTCCCACTTACGAACATTTTACGAAGATTGTGGCATTCACCAATTTCTTCTTATCCTGGATTTATGCGTAGGTAAGAACAAATCCTACGAACACTCAGGAGTACTTATGCACATTTCAGTGCCGACATGTTGGCATGGTTGTGTTTTCTTCTCTTGTGCAGTTCAATAAAATATAATATTACAATAATTCTGTCATATTTATTTATTTATTTCCTATTTTTGGTGATTTACAGAGAATTATAAAATTACGTAAATGTGCCAATGACTTAACATTAATCAACCAAATTGGAAACCATGCCAAAACTGTCTTTTTATTTGATTTGATCTTGTTTTATTTTATTAGGGGATCGAGGATATGCCCTGGCTCCCTGGTTGTTCACACCACTGACCAACCCTCAGACTCCACAGGAAATTTTATTTAATCAGATGGATGCGCGCAGTCGCTCCACCATTGAACGCACCATCGGCATTTTAAAGGGGCGCTGGATGTGTTTGGACACAGAGCCACAACCCCGTGAGGATGTGCGTCCTGACGCAATGATGGGGCCAGACTGCAGGCACGCGGTTCACGCTCGAGCGCAATTAATTGCCCGTTTGTGAATAAAATGCATTATTGTCACAATTTCAGTCTAACAGTCTTGATTCACTTCAAAAAGAAAAAAATAAGAGAGACCGGTTTTAGAGCACAGCTTTTACACGTTTTTTTTTTTTTTTACATTCTTGTTTTTTTTACATTCTCGTTGATTTCTTTAAGTGTGTTGGCTATAGTCATCAGGGTTGAGGCAATTTTATCAAGCGTGTTAGCCATCCTTTCTTGATTGTTCAACACGGCGTCAGAAATCAGGCGTGGAGAGGAAAGCTTTTGGCATTTTGCTGCTTTCTGCTCTGTCTACAGGGCCTTGCTGCAGTTCCTTTTATGGGCATTAGTGGGCGGTGACTTATGCTAATCATATGTTAATTAGACTCACCTGGCACGCGCTCTCAACTTACGAGCAGATGGCATTCATCAATCTAAGAACACAGCTGCGAACAATTCTGAGGCTTAGAACGCGTTGATGAATCTGACGTAGGGTTTTCTTCAGGAACTTCTTAAGAACAACTTAAAAAAGAATCTTAAGAAGATTCTTTAGAACATATTGGTGAATGAGGCGCAATGTTCTCAGTTGCCCCCTAAGCTTGATAGGACCCTTCCCTGAGGGCAGCGGTGGCTGTTTGGGGATGTGTTTTGGCCGGAGGAGAAAGCAGCAGGTAGGTCTAAGCATTCTGCTTCCTGCACCTGAGTGGACAGAGAAGTGGAGGTTCCATTCGTCCACCTGAATCCCACTCAGGCCACTGGTTTGGGCTGCTCCTGCTGCTTTAGTCACAGTTCCTCCGAGGAGAACCTCCAGTGTTGTCTTGATGGGAGGAGCTTGTTGCTGCTCAGCTCCGCCTGGTCAGCAGGCTGCTGTGCTGCTGTGTGGGGCCACTGATACCTGCTCCTCCCTCATCTGGTCCCCCACAGACACAGACAAAAAACTGAGCTATCAGTCCGACAGAGACAGAGGTGTCTCACAGAAGCAACACTGCAAAAATTTACACCTCCGAGAGATTCAGGAAAATATACAGTCCTGAAACCAAGTAATTAAAAAAAGGTTGCATTAGTCAGACGAAACCCCTCTCTATACACAGCAAACATATTCCTATTGTTATTATGAGAGTTATTACAATAATAACACTCATAATAACATGAATAATGCTAATACTAACAACAACAATACTACTACTACTACTACTACTACTATCAATCAATCAATCAATCAATCAATCAATCAATCAATCAATCTTTATTTATATAGCATCTGTTACAATCAAAATTGTTTCTAAGTGCTTTTCAGAATCCCAGGGCCTGACCCCCAACAAGCATCAGTGGCAAGGAAAAACTCCCCTTTAACAGGAAGAAACCTTGAGCAGGACCCGGCTCATGTAGGGGGACCCTCCTGCTGATGGCCGGCTGGGTAGAGAGAGAGGAGAAGGGGGAGGACAGGTAGAGGATAGAATAGGTAGGAGAGGAGAGGAGAGGAGAGGAGAGGAGAGGAGAGGAGAGGAGAGGAGAGGAGAGGAGAGGAAACCATGACCCAGTGGGGTGACAGAGGCCTGTTAGGTGATCATGTTTCTGGACCCCAGCAGCCTTGGCCTATAACAGCATAGCTAAGATGTTAACCTAATGATTAGACTACCCCCTTAGTATGATAATTTGTCTGTATATGATAATGACTGGTACTACAGAATTAGTAACAATAAGCTTTTTCAAAGAGGTAGGTTTTAAGCCTAATCTTAAAAGTAGTGATGGAGTCAGCCTCAAGTACCTGGACAGGGAGCTTGTTCCAAAGCAGGGGGGCCTGGTAGCTAAATGCTTGGCCCACATCCTACCCCTAGAAACTCTGGGGACCAGAAGTAGACCAGCATTCTGAGAGCGGAGTGGTCTATTGGGCTCACCTGGATCACCTGGAGGCTTCTTAAAGAGGTGTTTCGACACCCTGATAATAAACAATTACAATTACATGATCACAAGTGAGGGAAAGATGGAGACACCCTTCTGACCCTGTTCTGACTTATCTGACCCTGTCCTCTCTGTTCTGACCCTGTTCTGACCCTGTCCTGACCGTTCTGACCCACTATTCTGACTCTACCTCTCAGCTTTGGCCTCTACAGATCAAGGCGTCCTGACTGTTTGCACAGTGGATTTTTTACTCCAAGACTTTTTAGTAACATTTGTTCCACAACGCCTCTATGTCAGTCCAAAATTCCCAACCTGACCAACATTTAATCCAAACTACGTGGTTTGGATTAAAATATGCTCAATTCAATATTATGTCATCATTTAATGTTTTTTGTACTGAGAATATCCAATCAGTTTTTTTCTCACATAAAAACAAATTAGCCTGATACCCTGCTGCTCTGTGTTCTGCTTCCAGAGCACATAATTAGCCCAAACAGGCAGAGAGGAATGTGATTCTAAATGTATGTCTCTGCTCAGCCCCTCATGAAAGACGGGGCGGCTCACTCTTTCTCTATTTATAATCCAAGATGAGTTCTGCAACGGCTCATGTGCTAAGAAAGACATTATTTTACAGAAAGCAGGGGGCTTATGTTTGATCACAGGGGGTGGGGTAGGAATTTGGAGGCAAAGATGATGGATTGGAGGGGGGTTGGGAGCCTGGTAGGGAGAAGGAAGGGATTTCTAAAACCTCTATTGAAGCATTGGAAATCCTGCATGCAGAACTGATGCTTTGGGCTGCCGGCTGAGCCCTGACAGCAGCGAGCAATTGATCCGTCCGGTAGGTCAGGGGACCCGTCAGAGCCGTGATGATTCAACATGAGCCGGCTGTCCTCCACTATCAGGCCCTCCAGGGCAGGCTGTCACTCATTTTAGCTTTGGCTAAACGTGTAGCTACTGCTACGGAATGTCCTCGCAAATGTCTACAATGTTGCTGTTGAGGACTGATGTTGATATTTATATCAATATCAAGTTATTAGTCTTTACAGTAGTCCCTTTACAGAAACCCAGGGCCTGACCCCTCAACAAGCACTCTCCTTTACCAGGAAGCAACCCTGAGTAGGACCCGGCTCATAGAGGAGGACCCTCCAAGGTAGAAGAGAGATTAGGCATGAAGAAATAGAAATAAGGTGGCAAGGTAGGAGAACGGTGACATACATTGACAACAGCTGCTTCGATCACTGGCTGATGGATTCAAAGGTGTGATAAAAGGATCAAAGCTTTTGTGGCACCTTGTTAATAAGCTCACAAAATGTTTGATGCTTGCTTATGATGGTGTTACAGTCAGAAGCATGTTGTAAATATGATGTTAATGCTTTAACTCAATTTCCTCATCTATTTACTGTAATTAATACCTGTAAGGATAAACGACACAGGTGGAAAACTGTGTGACCATCAGCGGGGCTTGGCTGACATGGTAAGTGGACCCTCCAGGAGCACTGAGGACCTTTCCCTGTGCTCTGGTTGTAGGTAGGACCAGTTTCTAGTAGTTTCCCAGCATCACCAGTGTGTTTTGCCCATTCTGGGTCATTTCCTTTCTTAACGAATGTGCAGGTTTCTTAGACTAAATGAATCATTAGGATTCCTGATGCCCTCCTGTTGCCCTGAGTTGAACAGGAATGTATGGGGAGCGTCTGCTCTGCTGTGGTGGTACACAATTACACAATGACTGATGTTTAAGTTAGACACACTGGGAATGACTGAAAGTCCTGAGTATGCTCCCCAGGGAAGGTGTCGAAACCATCGCTGGCTGAGTGAAGAGCTCATTACTGGCTGCTGGTGTGAGGAGACTCTGGTCTGATCACAACCATTCAATAGATTATTAAAAGCTTTGGAGTTTAACTTTTCATTCCATTAAAATGTGATCCTGGCAGAAAGAGAGTGCACACACACACACACACGCACGCACGCACGCAGTTTCCCAAAGTTGGAGTTGATTGTTGTCTAGTGAGCAGCCTCGTCAACATCAAACAACAGTAAATTAAGGGAACCTCGGCCCTCCTCATCCTCCCCCCTCCTTGTCCTCGTCCTCCTCCTCTCAAAGTTTAGTCAAACTGTTAAGTTTAAAGTTGCAGCTGAAGTCCACTGATTTGAAATTAAAGAGGCAGAACTGAATGTGGAGTCGTGTTCAAGGGAAGGGCTGTCAGCTGAACATATGGCTGTTGACTGAGTGGCCATCCAGTGGCCATATGCAATCATCTAACCATGTTCGTGGCCATCAAAAGATCCCAATTATGATTGGCTCCCCTATGATGTTGCCTGGATTTCTATTAAAAACCCACCTGAGCATGTGCCTTTGTCTCTCCACAGCCTGCTAAGATTAGTCCCATGTGTCTAGCACCCAAATCACGTCTGTCTTGTTCCTACTACACTAGACTGCCTACGGAGGGTTTCAGCAGCACTTCTGATCACACACCTGAGTGTTTGAGTGGGCAACAGGAAAGTTTCATCATCCCCTTCCTTAGGTAGCTCTCATAACTCCTAGCTCCCACTCAGCACCCTACTGGAGTGTAACTGCTGGCTGGATCCAGGCTGTCTATTGGCCATAACACACAAGGAAGGAAGGAAGGAAGGAAGGAAGGAAGGAAGGAAGGAAAACTGGGCTGAGAAGCAGATGGTTCTTTGTTCCAGCCCCACAGCAGATAAATTCTGGAAGGTGTTCTGGTAGAAGGGCGAGGTGCCATAGCACCTTCAGAGCACTGCTGAGGTAGCCTTGAGTAAAGTACCGAACCCACAAATGCTCATACTGGGGATTCATCCGGGAGGGACCAGTTGTGTCACCTGTTGTGACCCTTTCCCGTGACCCCAAGAGGAATAAAGTGGTCAAGGAGACGAGACGAGTAGAAAGAAAGAACCGTCTGGGAGCCACATCTTCCCTGCCTAAACAAAGACACCTCTAGACCATCTGAGCTACACCATAACTACAATATCATGTTTGTCTTGTTGTCTGACTCTTTGTACCAGTGGCGTGTTGTTCTCTGACATGTGACCAGCTGTAAATGTTGCCCCTCTTGCTAGTTTGGGTGTGAACTCATAGAGAACCACAGTCCGCTGAAGCATGAATGACCATCCTCACCTTCTGTAGGACACGTGTTGTCGTTGGCGCGAGGCAATGCACAAGCGTAAAGTGCCTTTAGTATGCTGACATGGTGCCATCGTGGTTGGTGTTGTAGATGTTGGGTTCCACGTAGCTGTGGTGTGTCAGCCTGCTCTCTGAGGCTGTCTGGGTTTCCTCTCATAAAACATACAGGTCAGACCGGTCCGCAGTGGACTCCCAGTAAAGGATACATCAAGATGACTGTCAGACGTGGGAGAGCCCCAGAAGTTAAAGTTCAGGGAGCAATGGGACATAAGGTGCCCAAAAGGCAGAACAACATGTCAGCGAAGTAAAGACAATAGAGGACTGTTGCTTTTGAACTTCAAAGTAGGGTGTTGATGAATCAGGAAGTTTGTTTTAGCAACTGGTCTGGTTTTGAAGGCTCCCAGGAACTATGCAGAAACTGAAATCAGCCCCGAGAACTTCCTGTTCCAGCCGGAGCGTTGTTATACGCAGGCTGAGATCACACACCTAATCAGGAGAAACACACGTGAGGTATTTTAATGCCTTCCTGTCATCAGGGATGAGCAGGAGAAACATCTCTAGATCTTACTGCCATGGGAACATCCCAGTCTGCTTTCACCTGCTGCCATTGCTTCAAATTAGCCATGATTAACTCACTAACGCAGAAGCTGATTTTTCTGGGCAAACATTTTAATTAAAAATGTTCCCTCTGCTGTTTGCATCTTGACATGCCATTAGTGCCAATTTAGCCTCCGTCTTCAAAGAGGCTAATGCTAACGAGAGGGCCAGATGGTGACGGGCAAACACCAGGAACCAAGCACACAAAGTGAAATAATCAAGTGTGTCCCCGTCAGTGGCGGAGCATCTTCAACAGTCCCTGCACAGCAGCAACAGCCAGACCTGAGTTCAGATGTTCAAGGCACTTCACTTCTCCTGGTTAGGGGTGTCTCCTGATCATGGCCCTGGATGTGGTGGCCGTGTCTGATGCTGCTGCTGCTGAGGTAGTCTAGGGAAGAGTTTTCTAGGTCAACCACGCTGACAACATGGTTTTGTCTCCGTGCATGTGTGTGTGCATGAGAGGAGAGACGGAGTCTTGCAGAACCAATTAGAGTGGATGAAAATGAACCTGTCAAAACTGATCCTCTAGAGCCACATCAAGAAAGTTGAGCAGCGTTTCTGAAGTTTGAAAAGTCAATTACACCTCTGGCATCCTGAGATGGAGCTGTGTGTGTGTGTGTGTGTGTGTGTGTGGTGTGTGTGTGTGTGTGTGTGTGTGTGTGAACGCCACCTGACCTAAACATCCTGTTGTTAGGATCATGTGACCAGAGAGGAGGCGAGTTGTAAAAAATGATGTTTGAGAGGCCAAAGAGGCATCTCTACATGTCCCCCAGCTCTCAGAACACTTCCTGTCCTCCACTGTCTTCCACTGTCCTCAGTACATCTCTGAAACCACCGAAGAGATAAAAACAAACTACAGTACTACTACTACTAAAGCAGTCGAAACTGTCACGTTTCAGATCGGTTCTGTGATAATAACAACAGCTATTACTGCTCTATTACAATTTAGACAGAAAAGAAAAGAAGGAAGTGTGTTTTGGACCTTAACACAATGCAGCACGCCTCAGCTACACGTGCACACCCACACTGCAGCCTCGTTCCTCAGGCCTCTCAGAGAGCCGATGTGGATTCGTGGCTGTGTGCTCACTCAAGTGATAATAAAGGACGGTGGACGTGCAAGGGGGGGCTTGGCACTTGGTGTAAACTCAGCGGGCACCTCCCACCCTCCGTCATGTGACCACTGTGTGCCATGACAAGCACGTTTGCTGGGTTGCAGTGTCTTCTTGGCATGAAGACGTGTAGCCGAAGCTTTGAACAATGACACACGGACGGGTGCATTTTAAAAAGACCACTGCTGAGCACCAAAGCTGAGCCTCCCTCCCAGACGTATGGGTGATGGCCTAATCTGGCAACTCATAAGCCGCAACCTTCCAAAGCAACTTTGGAATGATAAAGATCTGCATTGTCTCAAGTGAATTCACCATCTGTGGTAAACTGACAAGACCCCCTGGATCTTCAGTTCTACAATCTCTCTGCCCATACAGCAACACTTTTGGTGTTCTTATTTGCTACGTGTGAAGTTGTGAAACGTTAGCAGTCGCGAGGAGGCTCTCACCTGTTTTTGTTGTTGTCTTCTGATATCTCTTCTGGTTCCTCTCACTCTGATTCTGTTCAGTGGACGCGACTTCAACTCACCATAGTGACCACTGTCAACTGTTCTGACAGTTCTGAGCTTCAGGAGGGTGGAGCTTCCAAGGGCGGAGCTTCAAAGGTATAGCTTCAGGGGGCGAGGCTTCAGGAGAGCAGGGCTCCGGGATTGGGAGTGGAGCTACATGAGGGTGGAGCTACAGGAGGGCGGGGCTTTTTGAGGGTGGCACTCCACTGATCAAAGTCAGCATTCGGGAAATTGAGTCAGGAATCGGGTGGAGATGTACTCATAAACTAAAGGTGAAGAATAACACACACGTGCACATACATAAGACATAAGTGCACTCACACACAAACAGGTATGCATAGACAGAGACACACATTGTACATCAGTAATTTCAATAGTTGAATTAAGATGAAGGTTGAAACAAAACATTAAGGACGGTTAGGCCCACGAGAACTGGGACTTGTGTCACATGATCCAGGGCCATCATCACTTTAGTGACCACACGGCTGCCTTTTTTGATCAGTAGGTCCAATTATCAACCATCGAATGTCTCCTTCACATAGCAATTACACCAATGACAAGCTAACT
Source organism: Takifugu flavidus (assembly GCF_003711565.1). Classification (NCBI taxonomy): domain Eukaryota; kingdom Metazoa; phylum Chordata; class Actinopteri; order Tetraodontiformes; family Tetraodontidae; genus Takifugu; species Takifugu flavidus. The sequence continues at coordinate 9,493,786 of NC_079541.1, read as the reverse complement.
TTATTAATAACCATGCATATGGAATGTTTAATATTACTACTACTACTGCTGCTACTACTGCTGCTATTACTATTAGTACTACTAATATTACTACTCCTACTAATACTATTACTACTATTAATAATACACATTACATTATTACATTAAAGACAAGACACAAATTGCAGCACAAATAAATCCTGAAATGAGATATACATTTCTTTCTGTTCTTCTGCTGTGTTAGGTTCTGCAGACACAAATATAGACCCCAAAAGCAGACACACACGATTGACAGGAGTTGGAGCAAGGGTTTGTTCACTGACTAGGTTTTCAAGACAGAAACCAAGAGGTGCAGGCTGCAGAAGAAACACAATCAAACAGGAGCGGGCTTGGTGGTACGAACAGGTGTCCGAGATGGGTGATCTTCGGGAGAAAGGAACGATCAGATGAGCTCAGGAAACAGGAATCATGAAGTGAAACTAGAATTAAAACTTCTAGGAGCCAGGGTGTAACACGGGGTGTTAACAAGGAACCGGCGAAGAATGAGACGTGGCCGAGGTTTATAAAAGTGACGACAGGTGTGGGTGATTGGCTGGAGATGGTTTCCAGGTGTGCGTTGATCGCCCGACGGGGGAAGAGTCTGGAAGCCGCTCTGCCCAGCCTAGAAATAAACAGACAGGGGGAAAAAAAGAGATGAGACACATGCGGGGAGGGGGAGAGGGAAACACTCAGGACTCCTAACATGCTGGGGGTTTTTAAGCTGTGTGTCACAGCTGCGGGCAATCGTGCCCGTGAGTTGCTTCACCCCGCACACCTGTTGTGCATCAGGACACTAATGAGCCCCCTTCTTAATCCCCGGAGGCACACCTGCTCCCTGCCAGATCGTTATTCGCGTTCAGATGACTTTCCAGCGTTTTCCTGTTTGTCTGCCTGCCCGGTTCCGACCTTGCCTCATCCTGACTATTCTGTTTTGCCTGCTCCCCGGTAAATTCTGTCTGCCTTCTGCCTGATCTCGACCTTGCCTGTCCCGGACTATTCTGTTCTGCTCGCTCCCTGGTGAATCCTGTCTGTTGTCTGTTTCTGACAATAAAGCGGTGTTCAGTCAAACTCTGGTGTCGCATTTGGGTTCTCATCTGGTCCGTGACAGCTGTGCTGAGGTCGAGGAGTTCTGGATATAGAAGAGCTCAGCAGGTCAAAGAGCTCTAGAGTTAGAGGACTTCTGGAGGTAGAGAAGTTCTGGATGTAAAAGACTTGAGGAGCTAAAAGAGCTCTGGTGATAGACTTTGATGCTAACCTCAAATGGTCATTGGTCGCTCAGCCTGTGGGCTGGGCTGAGAAGCAAATGGGTTGTAGCACCTGCAATATTCTGGCTACCCTGGTTCTAGCCCCAGGGTAGCAGAATATTGCAGGTGTTACTGAGACCTGGCTTCAGGAGGAGGAGTATGTTAGCTTAAATGAATCTACTCCTGCTATCTATCTTAATGATCATATTCCTTGTGGTACTGGCCGAAGAGGGGGGGTGGCAGCAATCTATCACTCCAAGTTATTAAATAATCCAGGACCAAAACATGGTTCCAGTTCATTTGACTCTTGGCATCACCCATCTGAACAGGAGGACAGAAAAGCCACTTTTGTTTGTAGTTGCATCGCTACCTATTCTCTCCTCTACCTGTCCTCCCCCTTCACCTCTCTCTACCCAGTTAGCCATCAGCAGGAAGGTCCCCCTATGAGTCTGGTCCTGCTCAAGGTTTCTTCCTGTTAAAGGGGAGTTTTTCCTTGCCACTGTTGCTTGTTGGGGGTCAGGCTCTGGGAATCTGTAAAGTGCCTAGAAACAATTTTGATTACGGTATAACAGACACTATATAAATAAAGATTGATTGGTTGGTTGGTAGATTACTTGATTGTATATTGGCCCCCTGCTGGGCCACATTCACAGTTCTTGTCTGAGTTCTCTGACTTCTTATCTGACTTGGTCCTCAGAACAGATAAAGTCATTATTATTGAAGACTTTAATATCCATGTAGACGTTGTAAATGACAGCTTTAGAAATGGCTTCATTTCATTACTTGAGTCAGTTGATTTCCTTCAACAGATAAATCAACCAACTCATACTCATAGCTTCAACCACACCCTAGATCTAGTTCTGATTTATGGTGTTGAGGTAGAACATGTGTCGGTGTTGAGGTAGAACATGTGTCTGTGTTCCCTCAGAACCCACTCCTGTCAGATCATTCTTTGATCAATTTTACATTTATGATTAGGATTCTTCTATGTTCAGAACGCAGTCTTACTATAACAGATGTCTTTCATATAATGCTGTAGCTAAGTCTAAGGAAGCAATCCCTGTGCTGATCCCAGGACCACTGTGTGTTTCCCCAGGGATCAGTCATTATAATCTTAGCCCTGCCGAGGTCAACTCTGTTGCTGAAGGTGCAGCACCCTCACTAAGAATCATGCTTGATTCTGTTGCGAGCCTGAAAAAGAAAATAGTAAATTAGAGGAGGTGTGCCCCTGGTATAATTCACACATTAAGACCTTCAAGCAGAAAGTGCGAAGACTAAAAAGGAAGTGGTATTCTTGTAAAATAGATGGCTCCTATTTAGCCTGGAAATACTGTCTGGCAGTTAACAAAAAGGCCCTCTATAAGGCTAGAACAGCTTATATTTCTTCTTTAATTGAAGAAAACCAGAATAACCCCAGATTTCTTTTCAGCACTGTTGCCAAATTGACCAAGAGTCCCAGTGTTTTAGATCCACATTTCCCTTCTTCCCTTAGTGGTGAAGACTTCATGAGATTCTTCACTGATAAAGTTCTAGCTATCAGAGAAAAAGCTAACCAGGCCATTCCAACAACTGGACCATCACCAGATGTGCTGACTGTGGGAACATACAGGGTCTCCAACGAGCCCTTAAACTCCTTCACCCCTATATATTTTTCTGAGACATCTTCGCTAATTCAGAAATCCAAGTCCACCACGTGTCTTTTAGATCTCATCCCAACACACCTGTTGAAGGATGTTTTACCAATGATAGGCGGTTCTACCCTGGACCAGATCAATTGTTCTTAAGTGACAGGTTATGTACCCCGGTCCTACAAGGTGGCAGTGATTAAACCGTTGCTTAAAAAAACATCACTGGATCCTGATGTGTTTGCAGATTATAGGCCTATATCCAACCTTGCTTTGCTCTAAAATTCTTGAGAAGGTGTTGGTGACCCAGTTACTGGAGCACCTGCAGAGGAACAGCCTTCTTGAGATGTTTCAGTCAGACTTTAGAGCTTAGCACAGCACAGAAACATCACTTATTAAAGTTATGAATGATCTTCTTATAGCTTCAGATCATGGACTGGTTTTTATGCTGGTTCTGCTGGACCTCAGTGCTGCTTTTGATACAGTTGATCACAGCATCCTGTTACAGAGACTGGAACATATGATTGGGATTAAAGGGACAGCACTAGACTGGTTTAGATCATATTTATTGAGTAGATACCAGTTTGCTCATGTCCATGGCGTTCCCTCTTCATACAGTAGGGTTAGCCATGGAGTTTCACAAGGTTCTGTACTTGGACCAATCCTTTTTACCTTGTACATGCTTCCATTAGGAAACATTATTCAGCAGCATGGAATAAATTTTCATTGTTATGCTGATGACACTCAGCTATATTTATCCATGAAACCAGAGGAGACAGAGAAGATAGTGAAGCTTCAGACCTGTCTCAAAGACATAAAGTCTTCGATGTCTTCAAATTTCCTTCTCCTTAACTCAGGAAAAGCTACGGTCATGGTGTTTGGTCCTGAACCTCTCACGGATAGATTAGATCCCATTAACACTCCAGATGGTATCTCTTAGGCATCTAGTCTCTCTTTGAGGAATCTTTGAGTAACTTTTGAGCAAACTGTCCTTTAAATCACACATTAAAATAGTCTCTAGAAGTGCCTTTTTTCACCTGAGAAACATTGCAAAGATCAGGAAACTACTGACGTGATGATGCTGAAAAGTTAGTCCATACATTTGTTACTTCCAGGCAGGACTACTGTAATTCTTTATTATCAGGGTGTCCAAACAACTCTTTAAGAAGCCTCCAGGTGAGTCTTTAAAGGTAGAATGTGGGGCCGTGCATTTAGCCATCAGGCCCCGCTGCTGTGGAACCAGCTCCATGTCCAGGTACGGGAGGCTGACTCCATCTCTACTTTTAAGATTAGACTTAAAACCTTCCTCTCTGAAAAAGCTTATCGTCACTAATTCTGTAGTTGCAGTTACGATCCCCTTCCCGTGGGCTCACCACCTGCAGGAGGGGCCAAGGGGGTCGGGTGCATTGTGTTTTGGGTAGCAGCCGGAGGCAGGGACCTTGGCGGTCTGATTCCCGGCTGCACAAACTGGCTCTAGGGACATGGAATGTCACCTCTCTGGTGGGAAAGGAGCCTGAGTTGGTGCGCGAGGTTGAGAAGTTCCGACTAGATATAGTTGGCCTCACCTCGACGCACGGCAAGGGCTCTGGAACCAGTCTTCTTGAGAGGGGTTGGACTCTCTACCACTCTGGAGTTGCCGATGGTGAGAGGCGACGAGCAGGGGTGGCAATTCTGGTTGCTCCCCAGCTCAGTGCCTGTGTATTGGAGTTTACCCCGGTGGATGAGAGGGTAGCCTCCCTTCGCCTTCGGGTGGGGGGACGGATCCTGACTGTTGTTTGTGCCTATGGTCCAAACAGCAGATCAGCGTATCCACCCGTTTTGGAGTCCTTAGAGGGAGTGCTGGAGAGTGCCCCTTCTGGGGGCTCCCTCGTCCTCCTGGGTGACTTCAATGCTCACGTTGGCAATGACAGTGTGACCTGGAGAGGTGTGATTGGGAAGAACGGCCCCCCTGATCTGAACCCGAGTGGTGTTTTGTTATTGGACTTCTGTGCTCGTCTCAGATTGTCCATAACGAACACCTTGTTCAGACATAAAGGCGTCCACATGTGCACTTGGCACCAGGACGCCTTAGGCCGCAGATCGATGATCGACTTTGTGGTTGTGTCATCGGATTTGCGGCCGCATGTTCTGGACACTCGGGTGAAGAGAGGGGCGGAGCTGTCAACTGATCACCACCTGGTGGTGAGTTGGCTCCGATGGTGGGGAAGGATGCCGGACAGACCTGGCAGGCCCAAACGTGTTGTGAGGGTCTGCTGGGAACGCCTGGCAGAGTCCCCTGTCAGAAGGAGCTTCAACCCACGCCTCCGGGAGAGCTTTGACCATGTCCCGGGGGAGGCGGGGGACATTGAGTCCGAGTGGACCGTGTTCCGTGCCTCCATTGTTGAGGCTGCTGACCGGTGCTGTGGCCGCAAGGTGGTTGGTGCCTGTCATGGCGGCAATGAGGGATGCCGTCAAGCTGAAGAAGGAGTCGTATCGGGCCTTACTGGCCTGTGGGACTCCTGAGGCAGCAGATGGGTACCGGCGTGCCAAGCGGAGTGCAGCTACGGCGGTTGCCGAGGCAAAGACTCGGGCATGGGAAGAGTTCGGTGAGGCCATGGAGAACGACTTTCGGACGGCCTCGAAAAGGTTCTGGACCACCATCCGGCATCTGAGGAGGGGGAAGCAGTGCACTGTCAACACTGTGTATAGTGGTGATGGTGTGCTGCTGACCTCAACTCGGGATGTTGTGGATCGGTGGAAGGAATACTTCGAGGACCTCCTCAATCCCACCAACACGCCTTCCAGTGAGGAAGTAGGGCCTGGGGACCTGGAGATGGGCTCTCGTATCTCCGGGGCTGAAGTTGCCGAGGTAGTTAAAAAACTCCTCGGTGGCAAGGCCCCGGGGGTGGATGAGATCCGCCCAGAGTCCCTTAAGGCTCTGGATGTTGTAGGGCTGTCGTGGTTGACTCGACTCTGCAACATCGCGTGGACATCGGGGGCAGTGCCGCTGGATTGGCAGACCGGGGTGGTAGTCCCTCTTTTTAAGAAGGGGGACCGGAGGGTGTGTTCCAACTATAGGGGGATCACACTCCTCAGCCTCCCTGGTAAGGTCTATTCAGGGGTACTGGAGAGGAGGGTCCGCCGGATAGTTGAACCTCAGATTCAGGAGGAGCAATGTGGTTTTCGTCCTGGGCGTGGAACAGTGGACCAGCTCTACACCCTCCGCAGGGTCTTCGAGGGTGCATGGGAGTTTGCCCAACCAGTCCACATGTGTTTTGTGGACTTGGAGAAGGCATTCGACCGTGTCCCTCGGGGGGTCCTGTGGGGGGTCCTCCGAGAGTATGGGGTGTCGGGCCCGCTGATACGGGCTGTCCGCTCCCTGTACGATCGGTGCCAGAGTTTGGTCCGAATTGCTGGCAGTAAGTCGAACTCGTTTCCGGTGAGGGTTGGCCTCCGCCAGGGCTGCCCTTTGTCACCGATTCTGTTCATAATCCCCGGGGAGACCCAGGACACGTTGGAGAGACTATGTCTCTCGGCTGGCCTGGGAACGCCTGGGGATCCCTCCGGATGAGCTGGAGGAGGTAGCTGGGGAGAGGGAAGTCTGGGCTTCTCTCCTTAGGCTGCTGCCCCCGCGACCCGACCCCGGATAAGCGGTAGAGAATGGATGGATGGACAGTTACGATCCTAGACAGAAAAACTATCATACTTAGGGGGTCGTCTAATTGTTAGGTTAACATCTTAGTTATGCTGCTAGGCTGTCGGGGTCCAGAAACATGATCCTCTCCTCTCCTCTCCTCCTCACCAAGTAGATCAGCGATGTTATTTCTTGTGTAGTTTTTCTGCTACTCCACCCGTATTCATCTACAGGTATCGCCGCCTTCAGCACGTAGGGCATTTAATGTAAACACCATCTGTAAAATATGTTTATAGCACAACCCGGTAATCGATTGTAAAATAACCGCCATACTGTATTTATTAAGTTATTATCCTCACTTGCTGCTTCTTTTGCACTTCTGGTTAGATGCTAAACTGCATTTTGTTGCTCTGTACCTGTACATGTGCAATAACAATAAAGTTGAATCTAATCTAATCTAATCTAGGGAAAGGATGGCCCCAATCCCCTCACTGGAAGTGTCAACCTCCACCACGAATTGACGGGCAGGATCCGGGAGCGTGAGGATGGGTGCTGTGGTGAACCGACGCTTTAGCTCTTGGGAAGCCGCTTCAGCCTCAGCAGACCAGCGAAACGGGAAGTGAGAGAGAGGAGGGGACCTGCTATCACGCTGAATCCTCTGATAAACCGCCTGTAAAAGTTGGCAAACCCCAGAAATTGCTGAACACTTCTATCAGGTGTGGGCCAATCGGCTACAGCGCTCATTTTAGCCAGGTCCATCTGAACCCTTCCAGGGGCTATGATAAAACCCAGGAAGGAGACAGTTTTGGCATGAAACTCACTCTTTTCTGCTTTGACAAACAGTTGGTTAGCAAGGAGACGTTGTAAAACGAGTTCTACGTGTTTCTTGTGAGTCTCTAAATCAGGGGAGAAAATCAAAATCTATGTAGACGTAAACGGAAATGGCTAAGAAGTCTAATGGCTAAGAAGTCTCTTAATACGTCATTAATCATGTCTTGGAAGACAGCTGGGGTGTTTGTGAGGCCAAATGGCATCACCAGGTATTCATAGTGACCGCTGTGGGTGTTAAAACCGGTTTTCCATTCGTCCCCCTCCCGAATGCAGACAAGGTGATAGGCGTTGCGCAGATCTAGTTTAGTGAAAATCTGCGCCTGTTGTAAATGGTCAAAGACCGTAGACATGAGGGGAAGAGGATATCGGTTCTTGATCGTGATGTCGTTGAGGGGGCTGTAGTCGATGCACGGGCGGAGGGTTCCATCCTTCTTTTGAACAAAAAAGAACCCAGCTCCGGCAGGAGATGAGGAAGGCCGAATCAAGCCGGCTTTCAGGAATGTATCAATGTAGTCCTTCATGGCCTGCCTCTTGGGCCCAGAGATTGCATATAGACGGACCTTGGGGATGGTAGCACCTGGCAGGAGCTCTATGGGGCAGTCATAGGGGCGATGAGGGGGAAGAGCTGTGGCCCTGGTCTTACTAAAAACCTCCGCTAGGTGGTGGTAACAGCTCGGCACTGTAGTTAAGTCTATGGCTTCTGAATTTGTGGCAGATTGAATAAAAGCATCCTTTTTCAGAGTCAAAGCATGAATCTTAGGCCATGGGGCCCGGCAATGATTTTCACAATCCTTCCCCCATTCAATTATGTCTCCAGTACGCCAATTGATGTGAGGATTGTGGCGCACCAGCCGCGGGATTCCGAGAATTAGAGGATGTTGAACAGAGTTAATCAGATAAAGTCTTATGTGCTCCCTATGATCGCTGACATGAACAGTCACTGGCTCTGTGATATGGGAAATGTCAAAAAGTTTGCTCCCATTGAGCGCACTCGCTTTGAGGGGCTGACTCAGGGGTTCGACTCGGAGTCCCATCTCCCGAGCCAAGCCTCAGTCGATAAGACTCTCGTCAGCCCTTGAGTCAATTAAAACTCCGAAAGTAAAGTCTCTGCGGCGGTGCGAAAGTCTTACTTGAGTTAATTGTCTGGACGTATGGGTGTAGGCTGTGAAGTGACTCACCCTCAGGTTTGCCTTGACGGGGCAGTCAGCAACGAGATGGCCCTGCGTGCCGCAGTAGAAACATCGGCCCTTCGGGGAACGCCACTCCCGCTCCTCCTGGGAGAGGCGGGCCCTTCCCAGCTGCATCGGTTCCTCCTCCTGTTGGGGTGCGGGTCGAGGGGGTTGATCGGGGGGAAGTCGATGAGGTCCGGCGTGCCAGGGAACCACAGAAGAACTGAATGCAGAAGCTGGGATGTAACTGGTCCCTCACCGCTGCTTCCACTCTTGCAATCTGTTGTCGGTGCGGATGGCGAGGGCTATGAGTGAGTCGAGGTCCGGGGGTAGGTCCAAAGGGATGAGAAGATCCTGGATTGGGTCTGAGAGACCCTTCAGAAAAGTGTCATACAGGGCCGTGGCATTCCAACCGCTCTCCGTCGCCAGGGTACGAAAGCGGATGGCGTAGTCACAGATCGAGTCCCCTCCCTGTTTCAGTCTGCTTAGCTCTCGAGCCTTCTCCCTGTCTGTTGCCACAGGGTCAAAGACGGCTCTAAGAGCCTCAGCGAACCTCTCCGACGTGGCACATATGACGGAACTCCTGGCCCACTCCGTCGTGGCCCATGTCCGGGCTCTGCCCATGAGGTGTGAAATCATAACTGCCACCCTGGACCTTTCTGAGGGGAAGTCAAAGGGTGAATGTTCAAAATGAAGTTTGCATTCAGTGACGAATGACCTACTCTGTCCTGGGTCTCCAGAATATTGTTCCGGGGAAGCCAGTCTGGTGCACACGCCAGCGGGAGTGGCTAAGGGGAAGGGCTCTCAGCCCAGGTCCAAACAGACTGAGCTAGCACCTTCCCCTGGACACAGGTGGGTAAACATTTTAAACAAACCTTCTGCTCCTGCTGTATGTCCATAGTGCACCAAGCGTACCTTCATGCCTAAATTTGATGCCACTTTTGGACTGTGGAAGGAGAAAAGTTCCTGGTTAATGTTCCGAGACCTTAAATAGTTCATTTCTCAAGTTTGAGATTCTGACTTACTGATTTCAGTAACATCTTTGTTACTTCCAGGGTGGCCCTTTTGCTAATGATCACTGCGTCTACCAGCTAGTTTATATAGTATTCTGTAAAACTCAAAAATGGCTGGACAGAAATGATGAGCTTGGTTGTACACAAATATCCTCCAGGCTCTCCATAGATTACAGCTCTTGAGGCAGTAAAAGGAGCTGCTATTCCAAATTCAGGACCCCTGGTGGGAGAAGGTCACTTCACAACTAAATAGCTCTTCATCTTCTGCCCGTCTAATGTTACAGTTGAAGTACTTCACAGAATATCTTCCAACAAGGCCAAACCAGCAAAGATCTCTCCTGGCATTCATGAAGCTAGCAAACCTTGCCCAAACTTTCTGGTCATGCTGGGGGCTAACATGAATCTAGAAGAATATCATAAGATCTCAGTATGGTGAGCACTCCGCGTCCTGTCCCCTTAAACCAGTCTGAACTCAGTAAAAAGAAGCTAAATGTTTTAGCATCTGCCAGTCAGATTGACCTCAGACATGTCCTTCTACACTGTAAATTGTTTGTGTCATCCTGTGAGTTGGAAGAGATAAACTCCATCCATGCATGCATCCATCCATCCATCCATCTTCCGCCGCTTATCCGGGGTTGGATCGCGGGGGCAGCAGCCTAAGCAGAGAGGTCCAGACTTCCCTCTCCCCAGCTACTTCTTCCAGCTCGTCCGGGGGAAGCCCCAGTCGTTCCCAGACCAGTCGGGAGACATAGTCTCTCCAACGTGTCCTTGGTCTTTCCAGGGGCCTCCTACAGAAGGGATATGCCCTGAACACCTCACCAGGGAGGCGTCCAGGGGGCATCCTCATATGTTGATGTCGTCGCAACAACTCCAACCGTTTAGGTGGGGACATCACAATTCTCTTGTCCCGTCTAGCTGGACTGTTGCACCACCGTAAATGTACAGATACAAGATCATTGACGCGACATTTGGTTGAGAAACACACAAGGTGGGGGATGTTTGGTATGTTTTCTATTGGGGCTTTGAAATGTTCCTGTACCCTCCCTTTGATCTGTGCCTCCATACCACCGTGTCTCTGGGATCTTGAGACAATTCCTTGGACTTCACAACCAGGTTTTAGCTCCGACATGTTCCGACAGGTGTACATTTTCACCTTTTGTCCAATCAGCCGGATTCACTGCAGATGGACTTCAGTCCAGGTGTAGAAACATCTGAAGCACAATGAGAGGAACCAGAATGCTACTGAGCTCAAGCGTGTCATAGAAAAGGCTGTGAATACTTCCGTACGTGTGTCAGTCATTTACAAAAGTTTCAAGCTAATTTGTTCAACTCTGAAAGCAGAAATCAGTCCCAAATCAGTTCCATGCAACGACTGCTTGCAGAGGCTCCTTTTATTCTGTTCTCATTGAGTTTCACCCTGTACATGCTTCCCTCAGGGAACATTATTATTATTATCATTAGCAGCATGGGATAAATTTTCATTGTTATGCCGATGACACTCAGCTTTATTTATCCATGAAACCAGAGGTGACAGAGAAGTTAGTGAAGCTTCAGACCTGTCTTAAAGACATAAAGTCCTGGATGTCTTCAAATTTCCTCCTCCTTAACTCAGGAAAAACTGAGGTCATGGTGTTTGGTCCTGAACCTCTCAGGAATAGATTAGATCACATGATCACCCTAGATGGTATCTCATTGACATTTAGTCTCTCTGTGAGGAATCTTGGAGTAACTTTTGATCAAAACCTCTCCTTCAACTCACACATTAAAATAGTCTCTACAAGTGCCTTTTTTCACCTGAGGAACATCTCAAAGATCAGTAAACTACTGATCCACCATGATGCTAAAAAGTTAGTCCATGCATTTGTTACTTCCAGGCTGGACTATTGTAATTCTTTATTATCAGGGTGTCCAAATTCCTCTTTAAGAAGCCTCCAGTTGATCCAAAATGCTGCAGCCAGAGTTCTGACAGGTATTGACAAAAGAGATCACATTACTCCTGTACTGGTGTCTCTTCATTGGCTGCCCGTTAAATTTAGAATATATTTTAAAACCCTTCTTTTGACCTACAAGGTCCTCAGAGGCCTAGCTCCATCCTACTTGGAGGAGCTAGTGACACCTTACCAGCCTAATAGACCGCTCCGCTCTCAGAATGCTGGTGTAGTTGTGGTCCCCAGAGTTTCTAGGGGTAGAATGGGGGGCCGAGCATTTAGCTACCAGGCCCCCCTGCTATGGAACCAGCTCCCTGTCCAGGTACGGGAGGCTGACACGTCTACTTTTAAGATTAGGCTTAAAACCTACCTCTTTGAAAAATTGTTATAATTATTGTTACTAATTCTGTAGTTCCAGTTATTATCATAGACAGACAATTTATCATACTTAGGGGGTCGTCTAATCATTAGGTTAACATCTTAGCTATGCTGATATGGCCAAGGCTGCCGGGGGTCCAGAACATGATCACCTGACAGGCCTCTGTACCCACACTGGGTCATGGTTTCCTCTCCTCTCCTCTCCTCCTCCTCTCCTCCTCTCCTCTCCTCTCCTCTCCTCTCCTCTCCTCTTCCTCTACCTCTCCCGATCTCTCTCCTCTCTATCTACTTCCCCTCTCCTATATATTCTATCCTCTACCTATCCTCCCCCCTCTCCTCTCTCTACCCAGCCGGCCATCAGCAGGAGGGTCCCCCTACATGAGCCTGCTCAAGGTTTCTTCCTGTTAAAGGTGAGTTTTTCCTTGAGACTGTTGCTTGTCTGGGGTTAGGCCCTGGGATTCTGGAAAGCGCCTTGAAACAATTTTGATTGTAAAAGACGCTATATAAATAAAGATTGATTGATTGAGTTTCCGCACCAGCTGAAGACGCTGGAGGTGCAGGAACAAGCAGATGGAGACAGAAACCTTGAGGCTGAAGATACTGAGTGAGAACACGAAGAGACAAGCTGGAGGTCGTCCTCATGCTAACGTATCCAGGCTTCCTGTGAATACACATCATGTCCTGAGGGATTTCTAATGTAATTATTGGAATGTGGCTCCTACAGCTCTGCACAAGATGTGCAGAACAAATGACAGTCAGGGCTGCAGTGGCCAGTGAAGACCTCCTGGACACGAACCTGCTTCTATCACAGAGACGACACAGGAGCCTCTGACTCCAACAAAAGGGAAGAACCAAGAAGACAAGAAATAAGATGGAGAAGAGGCAAGAATGTGGTGAAGAAGCGTGGTCCACTGGTCACAGATAAGAATTTATTTAACAGCGAATAAAGCGTCAGACCCAAAAAAGCCAGGTTCAGACAACAACACTGAGCACATCCTACATTTCCAGAGGCCCCCAGAACAACAACAAAGTCAACGTTGCCACTGTTAAGGTTTTCCTTTCTGTTTTATTGTTTTTTTCAAATGCAAAAGTGGCAAAAACACGATACCGTATGAATACTTTTAGTCAGCTAAAAATACTTTACATTCAGAATCACCTGCTGTTGTTGAAACGTGAAGGATTTTACCAAGGACACACATTATTAACATCCCTTTAAAAGGCTTCACAGTTCTGCTTTTAGGTTCGCCCTGTCAATCATCTCACAGTACACAGTAGCTGCCTCATTCTGGAACCAAAGGCTTCATCTGCAGATTGTCTGGGTAGCAGTTCTTCTTCTTTATGCATGCTGCAACAAATAAAAGGGAAAATCACCGCACATTTTCAAAACAACAACGTGAAGCGGAAGATCGTCAAACCGAGACGTCTAGAAGCTGGGACAAAAGGATAGGAGAGGAGAGGAGAGGAAGCCATGACCCAGTGGGGTGACAGAGGCCTGTCAGGTGATAGAAGACATCTGCCCCTCTTTTACTCTTCTGTGGTTTAACCCTTCATCTCTTTGAATGAAGGAAACCTGCATTTCTGTGGGATGAAGCTGATCCCTCCTGGTCGGTGTCCTCACACACCTCCAGCAGCTCATCGGGGGAAGAGTTCAGAATAAATAAGACTTCCTGTGCAAATGCTGTGTTTTTAGATGAAACATGGAGGACCACACACATGCATTCGTCTTTGAGGACATCATAGCGTCCATTGTGAACTTCAGGGTTTAGGCTTCATCCAAACTCTGAAGCAGGTCTTCTGGGCCTGCAGAACAAGGCCCTTGAGGTGGAGGCAGTCTTCCCTCAGCACCAGTTTCACATATGGGTGCACAAGGTGAGCTGTCTCTCTGCGTTGCACCCAACTCATTTGGCTTTTGTTGCTGCGAATAATTCCTCACGTGTAGGTGCATGTGCATGCTCACGCCTCCCAGTGTCTGCAGATGTGCCGGTGAGTCGTCGGCATCTCTTCCTCGTTCTGCCCATTTAGAAACATTAAGACATCAAGCAGCACGATGAATGTTCACGTGGCGGCGCAGCGCGAGTGAAATGGGACTAAACTACAGCCGCAGGGAACATTCATACATAATGTCGGAGAGCAGGCGGATCAAAGTGTGACGTTCTCTTGTTATGCCGAGCACATTCCGAACGCCTCGTTCAAAAACTGGAACACAGAGTGATCAATAAAAGATGGAGGAGCTGTGGAACACAGGCGCTCTGTCATGACATGACAAACAACTTGGGTCTGGCTCTCATTCAACACCACTGTTGTTGCTTCCGTGAATTAAATGCATGGTCAAAGATGATGGTCGCGAAAACACTTCAAAAGCAACATTTTGCTGACAGAGCCGCCGACCTTTGACCTTTCAGGATGTGTTAAAGCGTCATTAGCCTGTCGTCCCAACGTTGCGACTGTGACCTGAGCAACTTTTTTGGTGATTAAATCCCTCTTGGACTTCCTGACTTCCTGCCCCCTCACACCGATCAGCTGATTAACTTCAGGATTAACAACCACCATGCAGACAAACGGAGGAAAAACACACCAGAGGGAATATTTACAGCAAAACAGGAATTGGCACCTAAATTTGAGGTCCATTTTAAAAGCATATTGCCAATGTGGAAATTTACATAAAAAGCTTTTTATGACAAAGGAGATAAAGCAGGACGAGAAGAGTAATTACAACTTGATAAAAGGTCTCATCTGGAGGATCAGTGATGTACTAGCAGGTTCAAAATCAAGAAGAGGACTGGACAGAAAGAGACATGTCTGAGGAGACCAGGAGTGTAACACCTGCGCAGTGTCAAGACGCTGGAGGACAGACCAGGGCAGAGGTCTTCTATGCAGCCTCTCGACCAGTTAGGAGGCTTGTGAGGGCTGTAATGAGGCCCAGGAGAGGAGTGTCGACCTGTTTGACACCCATGGTCCCCCCGGCTGTCAGGTCTGCGTCCTCTGAGACCATTCTGAGACAAATATATCTTTGAAGGGTGAAGATGAGGGACACTTCTTTTGCAGTCTGGCTGGTGGGGCAGTGACTGTCCTGGCAACACCGTCCACAGACTGGGGGGGGGGGGGGGTGGTCAGGGTGTCTCTGTCCACCGCTGAGGCTCTGGGCAGTCAGAGAGGACACACGCACACACACACATGCGCACACACACACACACGCACACAAATACATACTGTATTTACATGTGTTGAACCCCCCCTCAGGCATCCTCCTCTCTAGGTAAATGGAGGAGTTTCAAGGTGATCCTCTTCTGGTTAGATTATCATGTTGTCCTGGGGTTTGGCAGGTCGATGACGATAGGGGGGTTCATGGGGAGGAAGTTGACGGTGCAGGCTGAAGCGTTGACAAACGTCGTAGTGCCGTCGGTCATCATGCCATACCCTGCACAGCACCAGAGACCCCCCCCAAGGAATGATCAACACACATGAATACTTTCATTATTCTACTGCTGTCAGAAGGTGGAATGAGAGTGTGAAAGAGGAGGGGGAGGAGAAGAAGGAGGACTGTGATAGGGATAGTGCCGACCTGTAAGGTGTCACCTGTTTATACAAAGAAAGCATCAGTAAAGGCTCGGTATCATATGAAATGAGCACTGAGGGTGGACAGGCTAGGAGAACATGTATACAGGAGTGTGTCAGGACACCTGTGACATTCATGTCCCATCCCTGGTTTCATAGGTCAAATGTGGGTGGTCTGAAATTGAGCTGCTGTTTTAGTTGGCTCTATTTCTGACTCGATCGGTGTCGTGGCTCCTTTCACATGCAGAATTCAAAAATAGCAAACCCATCGTGGTGCAGGTCTGTCCCATTAGTACTCAGGCTAATGAAGAGCTCTGAGTCTTCTGCTCTGAGAGGATCCTGATCTAGTTTCTAATCTGGCTCTCTCTAATGGGCCGCTGCGGTGTCTGTGGCTCAGAGCTGACCTGATAACACCAAAAAAGTAGTCCCTCAGCCCATAGAGGTGATCTCTGTGCCCTGGCTGGCTTGAATGAGTCCTGCTGGGAGGCAGCAGTTCAAGTTTTTCTATAATAGACAATCAGCATATTGTCTTCAAGATGGTATTTTAGTCTTTGTCAGTGCTCTAATGTGTGGCTCCAAATATCCTGCTTAAAAGTGAATTCTTCTTCTTTTATAGGCTTCAGTAGAGCAAAATGTTCTGAAACGTGGCTGCATGCTGGTGCAGAAACAGCATCATGGTCTGATACTGCTGGACAGGACAGGACAGGACAGGACAGGACAGGACAGGACAGGACAGGACAGGACAGGACAGGACAGGACAGGACAGGGCAGGACTGGCCCGGTATTAAAAAGGCTTTGACCATCCCATAATAAAGTCTTTACCTTCATGAATGTGTCCAAACACGTGGACCTTGGGCTGGACTCTCCTCTGAACTGTGTTCAGCAGCTCCATGCATCCAACCCGCTGCATCTTCTTCGGGACCCAGTCCAGGAATCCTGCGTGAGACGGGACATGAGCAAGGCAGTGACGCTCCACAGAGGAGGATTGGTACACTTGACTTCCACTGCAGGAAGACTGAAGCAGCCCTGATTTTGTCTGATTGAGACATGCGATTCTCTGTGCTAACGCTCATCTCTCTCCAGAGTGATACATCACGTTTAGACTGACACTCTTTGTTGCAGACTGGTCGTCTAACAGCAAACTGCACATCGCAGCACAAAGACGGGAAAAATAACGATCAATCACGCACGCCCAGTGTGCGTGACAGGGATGAAGCGTGGCTGCTTGGTGCGCATGCACATATAGCCACTGCTGAGTCAATAAAATAAAAAAGGAATTTGTGCCTCCATCTTCCCTCTGATCTGTCACTCAGCCCAGAAAGCCGGGAAGCACAGGAAAAAGCAGCAAAATGGCGTTATCTTCAAGCGTCTTGTGTCCAACCAACCGCAGAAAGAGGAGGGTGACATGAAGATTGTGTGATTGATGAACAAATTAAATGAGTTGATGAAGAATAGATGTTAATGCTCTAAACTGGCCTCCACAAAAGACATTGTTGGACATAAAAAAGGCGACGGTCACCTTTGGACCGTAAAATTTGTAGGGCAATGTGGCATGTCAGGACTGAGGAGCTTGAACATGAGAAGCTCTAACGTGAAGGAGCTCTAACGTAAGGAGCTCTAACGTGAAGGATCTTTAACTTAAAGGAGCTCTAATGTGAAGTAGCTCTAACTTAAAGGAGCTGTAACATGAAGCAGCTCTAACACGAAGGAACTCTAACGTGATGGAGCTCTAACGTGAAGGAGCTGTAACTTAAAGGAGCTCTTACTTAAAATGGCTCTAAATTAAAGGAGCTGTAATGTGAAGGAGCTCTAACTTAAAGTAGTTATAACACGAAGGAGCTTGAACTTAAATGAGCTCAAACGCAAGGAGCTCTAACTTAAAGGAGCTTTAATGTGAAGTAGCGCTAAAGTAAGGAGCTCTAACTTAAAGGAGCTGAACACGAAGGAGCTCTAACTTAAAGGAGCTCAAACGCAAGGGGCTCTAACTTATGGAGCTCTAACGTGAAGAAACTCTAAGGTGAAGGAGCTCTAACTTAAAGGAGCTCAAACGAAAGGGGCTCTAATGTGAAGGAGCACTAACTTAAAGGAGCTCCAGCTTAAAAGAGCTCTAACATGAATGAGCTCTAAGTTGAAGGGGCTCTAACTTAAAGGAGCGCTAACTTAAGCAGCTGTAACGTGAAGGAGCTCTAACTTAAAGGAGCTCTAACGTGAAGTAGCTCTAACATGAAGGAGCTCTAACATAAGGAGCTCTAACTTAAAGGCGCTCTAACGTGAAGTAGCTCTAACATGAAGGAGCTCTAACATAAGGAGCGCTAACTTAAAAGAGCTCTAATTTGAAAGAGCTCTAATGTGAAGGAGCTTTAACATAAGGAGCTCTAACTTAAAAGAGCTCTAATATGACGGACCTCTAACGTAATCGGCAGGTCCTCCCAGTCTTGTAGTCCTCATGGGCAGAGAAGAGCAGAAGATGAATGTAGTTCTGGAACTATTCCTCCCGTTCACACTGTTCTTGTAAATAATCCGCTCCGACTCAATCTGTCAAGTGTTTCTGCTGTTAGCTCAGTTAGCTGTAACTACATAGGTGCCTAAGGAGATTATGGCTGTGTGGAGAGAAACTAGCAGCTCCGGCTCTTGTCTTTGGGCTACTTGGCTCTAATGTGCTGCCTGTTTCACAGCTGCTGTTGCCGGCTCCCAGCCCATTTTCCTCTTCCTGCATCAGCTTCTCTCTCAGCCGGAGAAAGAGCCCATATTTTCCTCTCTAGATGGTGCGCTGCTGCTTTATTGCACCTAATAAAATCTTAGTTGCACTCTGAAAACACATATCGTATTTTTCTCCCTCATTTTTATTCATCATTTGTTTTTTCCCCATTTTTAAAAACACAGTAAATCAAAGATGGCCCATAGCACTTTTAGTGTGTGTGTGTTTGTGTGTGTGTGTGAGTGTGTGTGTGGGTGATGCATTGTAGCAGTTCCATATGCGAGTGTCTTACGAGCAGATAGCTTGAGACACTTGGCTGAGCTGAGTGGAAAATAAACGTTTGCAGGAAAGACACAGACACCAGAAATCAATCACACACACTCTTCTAAACACCACAGCTGCGGTGGGAGATGAGGTGTGAATGTGTGTGCGCGTGTGTGTCTGTGAGAGAGAGGCTTGTGGGGACAGTGGCTCTGATATCTTCTGAACCAGCATCTACCTTTATGTCTTTACATAAAAAGTGTGATGAATGTCAAATGAGGACTCCGGGCCCCATCAGAGGCTGCTGGCTGTGTTCTGGCCCTGCAGGCTTCCAGCATATGCACTTTTTTAATGTCTCACCTGTCTTCACCCGCCTCGTTTTCAGGAGATGTTCACTTTCAGCTTCTATGGTTCTTCACGCTTCCCTCCTTTTTCTGCGCTTTCAACAATCACCCGAACGTGCACATGTGGATGGTCGGTGCACGGTGGAGATGTAATGCTCCAAGAACTCACATCATTAAAGGGATGTGCACAGCATCAGTACATGTGTTCATATGGGCTTATGCATATTAACACATGCACACACGTGTGTGTGTGTGTGTGTGTGTGAGTGAGACAGGGAGAGACAAGGTGGGTGTTTCTCACCCAGTGGGGGGCAGTGTGTGACTAAGATGTCCGTGTTGTCTGGAATCTGGTTCCACTTGTCCAGCAGAGCCTGACCCCGGGGCAGGTTGAAGCCCCAGCCGTAGTACCAGGGCTGCCTGCACAGACACAGAAGACAGAACAAAAACATGTTCATAAAATTCTTTGATCACTTGACGGACATATCAAGGAATAATGAAGTATGAAGCAGACTCAGTTTGTGCTAATGCTAATGCTAAACATCGCCTGATGCTTCATGAGGCAGAAGCAGAAACCTGTTGGATCCCAGTAGAGATGTGAAATCAGACCCCCCGTCCTGTGTGCACCATACAGAAACGAGCCATTTTAAGTCTAATTATGAGGTGTGGCAGCTTATCAAGGGAAGTGGTCTCCTTGATCTCAGTCATAGACTGGAATGGCTCATGGCAGGAGGACCCCAGTGGAGGAAAAAAGCAGGAATGAGAAAAGAAGAGGGATGTCTTTGTGGCACTAATTCCTGTCCCCTTACTTTGATAGTCCTGACCATGAGTGACACAGAAGAAATTAACATGTCACTTACAATCTGTTCCTCCATCCATCTTTCTCTCCAGCACACGTACGTGCTGCTGTTTACAGCTGCCTGATGTTCTCGGCGGACCACTGCTGTTTCCTGCTGGAGAACATTGCAGATTTTCCAAGGATGTCCATAGTTTGTGTGTCCTTCAAAGGCTGGAGCGGTGAGGCGGCGGTCAGCAGGAGTGCAGGAGGCAGAGCGCCTCGATTTCAGCAGCCAATTAAAAATCCCATCACTTCCTGAACTTCTGAGCCTGAACATCTCTGAGGGAACATCTGAAGTCTCAATCATTGATAGAGTGAATATTAAAACCTCCAGACCGGCCTCAGCCATGGAATATTAATGTCCATTCTGATGTGAACACCCTTAGTTAAAAAGAGCCTGATGCTCAGTTTGTTTCGTGTCTCCTGCAGGGTTGGACAATGAATTCTACATCAACTATGTCCACATGCATCCATTGCTCACAACACAAGGACGCATACGTACACACCGTGTGTAGCTCACTGGAATAGACTACAGGTGTGTGTGAGACACTGGTTGATGGCAGGAAACACCAGGGAGACAGGACACGTGGACGCAGGCAGCTCCCATCAGCAGTAATAAGAATAACAAGCGTAATAATATATATTTAAATATGCGATAAAGAGGAGAACCAGGAGTGTGAGAACTGATGATGAAGAGACGAACACTGAAGAAGAACATTGCTAATCTCTCCATGCAGTGACGCCATAAAAACCTCCGACCGTGATGGTTTAATTAAACATTCATGACTCAATGATTCTAATAACAGCCTGGAACTTTGAAGTGGGTATGAGGGCGGGGATTTCTCCGTGTTTCACCTCTCCCACACAGTTTATGACCAAATTTCCATGCTTCCAGACACTCCTGTCAGCCCAGGACCCCAGAACCTTGTGTGACCGTTCTGTGGTCAGTCTCAGACGGTTTGCATCAGACTCACAGGAGTCTTTTAACAGAGATTTTTAATTTTGTTCTACGAGATGGGGACACTTGTGGTGTGGTGGCCCTGTGGAGGCAGAACATTAGAGCCAGACTGAGGTTGGAGTCCTGCTTCTACAGGGCCACCACGAACCTGGTGTTCCAGCAATCAGTCTTTATTCATATATTAAGGAGAGCTTCCCTGAGGGAACATTATTCGGCAGCATGGGATACATTTTCATTGTTATGCTGATGACTCTCAGCTTTATTTATCCATGAAACCAGAGGAGACAGAGAAGTTAGTGAAGCTTCAGATCTGTCTTAAAGACATAAAGTCCTGGATGTCTTCAAATTTCCTTCTCCTTAATTCAGGAAAAACTGAGGTCATGGTGTTTGGTCCTGAACCTCTCAGGGATAGATTAGATCACATGATCACTCTCGATGGTATCTCATTAACATCTAGTCTCTCTGTGAAGAATTTAGGAGTAACTTTTGACCAAAATCTCTCCTTCAACTCACACATTAAAACAGTCTCTAGAAGTGCCTTTTTTCACTTGAGAAACATCACAAAGATCAGGAAGCTACTGATGCGGCATGATGCTGAAAAGTTAATTCATGCTTTTGTTACATCCAGGATGGACTATTGTAATTCTTTATTATCAGGGTGTCCAAACAACTCTTTAAGAAGCCTCCAGCTGATCCAAAATACTGCAGCCAGAGTTCTGACAGGTATTGACAAAAGAGATTACATAACTCCTGTAATGGCGTCGCTTCATTGGCTGCCCGTTAAATTTAGAATGATTTTTAAAACCCTTCTTTTGACCTACAAGGTCCTCAGAGGCCTAGCTCCATCATACCTGGAGGAGCTAGTGATACCTTACCAGCCCAATAGACCACTCCGCTCTCAGAATGCTAGTCTACTTGTGGTTCCCAGAGTTTCTAGGAATAGAATGGGGGGCTGAGCATTTAGCTACCAGGCCCCCTGCTGTGGAACAAGCTCCCTGTCCAGGTACGGGAGGCTGACTCCATCTCTACTTTTAAGATCAGACTTAAAACCTACCTCTTTGAAAAAGCTTATTGTTGTTAATTCTGTAGTCCCAGTTATTATCATAGACAGACAAATTATCATACTTAGGGGGTCGTCTAATCGTGAGGTCACATCTTAGCTATGCTGTTATAGGCCAAGGCTGCCGGGGTCCCTAAACATGATCACCTGACAGGCCTCTGTCACCCCACTGGGTCATGGTTTCCTCTCCTCTCCTTTCCTTTCCTCTCCTTTCCTCCTCCTCATCAAGCAGACTAGTTATGATGATTCCTGTGTAGTTTTTCTGCTCCCCCCCCCTCTCTATTTATTTACAGGTATCGCCGCCTTCGGAGCTGCATGATGACCTCTGGCCCCGCTGACCCATTGTATTGTGTATTTTTGTGTATGTTTCTGTGCTCTGTGCCTCTCCTCTCCTCTCCTCTCTCTCTCCTCTCCTCTCCTCTCCTCTCCTCTCCTCTCCTCTCCTCTCCTCTCCTCTCCTCTCCTCTCCTCTCTCTTTACCCAACCGGCCATCAGCAGGAGGGTCCCCCTACATGAGCCTGGTCCTGCTCAAGGTTTCTTTCTGTTAAAGGGGAGTTTTTCCTTGCCACTGTTGCTTGTCTGGGGTCAGGCCCTGGGATTCTGGAAAGCGCCTTGAAACAATTTTGATTGTATAAGATGCTATATAAATAAAGATTGATTGATTGAAAAGTAGAGATGGTGTCAGCCTCCTGTACATAGACAGGGAGCTGGTTCCAAAGCAGGCGGGCCTGGTAGCTAAATGCTCGGCCCCCCATTCTGCCCTTAGAGACTCTCCCAAGTAAACCAGCATTCTGAGAGCGGAGCGGTCTATTGGGATGATAAGGTGTCACTAACTCCTCCAGATAGGATGGAGCTAGGCCTCTGAGAAACTTATTGGTGAGAAAAAGAATTTTAAAAATCATTCTAAATTAAATGGGCAGCCAATGAAGAGATGCCAGTACAGGAGTTATGTGATCTCCTTTGTCAATACCTGTCAGAATGCTAGCTGCAGCATTTTGGATTGCCTGGAGGCTTCTTAAAGAGTAGTTTGGACACCCTGATCACAAAGAATTACAGTAGTCCAGCCTGGATGTAACAAATGCATGGACTAACTTTTCAGCATCATGCCGCGTCAGTAGTTTCCTGATCTTTGCAATGTTTCTCAGGTGAAAAAAGGCACTTCTAGAGACTGTTTTAATGTGTGAGTTAAATGAGAGATTTTGGTCAAAAGTTACTCCTAGATTCCTCACAGAGAGACTAGATGTTAATGAGACACCATCTTGAGTGATCATGTGATCTAATCTATCCCTGAGAGGTTCAGGACCAAACACCATGACCTCAGTTTTTCCCGAGTTAAGGAGGTGGAAATTTGAAGACATCCAGGACTTTATGTCTTTAAGACAGGTCTGAAGCTTCACTAACTTCTCTGTCTCCTCTGGTTTCATGGATAAATAAAGCTGAGTGTCATCAGCATAACAATGAAAATTTATTCCATGCTGCTGAATAATGTTTACTAATGGAAGCACGTACAAGGTAAAAAGGATTGGTCCAAGTACACACCTATGTGGAACTCCATGGCTAACCCTACTGTATGAAGAGGGAACGCCATGGGCATGAGCAAACTGGAATCTATCTGATAAATACGATTTAAACCAGTCTAGTTGTCGTGGTTCGGTTTCTGGATGGCATCCGGGACTAGGCTGATCTCCGAAGAGCGCTGAGCCTCCAGCGCACCTGCAGCTGGTTACGTCCTAATCAGAGCTTACTTAAGCTCTCCCCTCTTTGCCTCTGGTGCCGGATTGTTGCTTTTGTTCACGCATCTAGCTCCAGCACCAGCTCCCCAAGATCGCCCGTCCTTCGCCTCATTGTTCTCTAGTTTTGTGAGTTTTTTCCTGTGCCTTGTCACCTTTTTAAGTTGTTTTTTTCCCATTTTGAATGGTGATTTTTCGTTCGCTCTTTCAGTTGATACTTTTCCTGAGTTTTGTTGTTACTTTGTTTGATCTTCTTGGATATTGTGCCAATAAAGAACCTTTTGCTTGGCCCCTGTGTCTCGGTCCTCGCCTACCAAACCGTTCCGTAACACTAGTGCTGTCCCTTTCATGCCAATCATATGTTCCGATCTCTGTAACAGGATGCTGTGATCAACTGTGTCAAAAGCAGTACTGAGGTCCAGAAGAACCAGCATAGAAACCAGTCCATGATCTGAAGCTATAAGAATATCATTAGTAACTTTAATAAGTGCTGTTCCTGTGCTGTGGTAACCTCTAAAGCCTGACTGAAACATCTCAAAAAGGCTGTTCCTCTGCAGGTGCTCCAGTAACTGAGTAACCACCACCTTCTCAAGAATTTTAGAGATAAAAGGAAGGTTGGATATAGGCCTATAATTTGCGAACACATCAGGATCCAGTGATGTTTTTTTAAGCAACGGTTTAATCACTGCCAACATGTAGGACCGGGGTACATAATCTGTCACTAAAGAACAATTGATCTGGTCCAGGATAGAACTGCCTATCAATGGTAAAACATCCTTTAACAGATGTGTTGGGATGGGATCTAAAAGACATGTGGTGGACTTCGATTTCTGAATTAGCAAAGACGCCTCAGAAAAATATTTAGGGGTGAAGGAGTATCAGGGCTTGTTGGAGACCCTGTATGTTCCCACAGTCAGAACATCTGGTGATGTTGGGATGACCTGGTTAGCTTTTTCTCTGATAGCTAAAACCTTATCAGTGAAGAAGCTCATGAAATCTTCACCACTAAGGGAAGAAGGGATACGTGGATCTAAAACGCTCTGATTCTTGGTTAATTTGGCCACAGTGCTGAAAAGATATCTGGGGTTATTCTGGTTTTCTTCAATTAAAGATGAACAATAAGGTGTTCTAGCCTTGTGGAGGACCTTTTTGTAAACTACCAGAGAGTCTTTCCAGGCTACATGGTGGCTATCTATTTTACAAGAATACCACTTCCTTTCTAGTCTACGTGCTTTCTGATGAGGGTCCTAATATGTGAATTATACCACGGGGCCACACCTCCTCTGATTTACTATTTTCTTTTTCAGGGGGGCAACAGAATCAAGCGTGATTCTCAGTGAGGTTGCTGCACCTTCAGCAATAGAGTCGACCTCAGCAGGGATAAGATTATAATGATTCATGCCTGGGGTAACACACAGTGGTCCTGGGATCAGCACAGGGATTGCTTCCTTAAACTTAGCTACAGCATTATCTGAAAGACACCTGTTATAGTAAGACTGAGTTCTGAACATAGAAGAATCCTTAATCATAAATGTAAAAGTGATCAAAGAATGATCTGACAGGAGTGGGTTCTGAGGGAACATTGACCTCAACACCGTAAGTCAGAACTAGATCAAGGGTGTGGTTGAAGCTATGAGCTGGTTGATTTACTTGTTGAAGGAAACAACTGACTTAAGTAATGAAATGAAGCCATTTCTAAAGCTGTCACTTATAACATCTATTTATTAAATTGATAATAAAGTGGCTTTTCTGTCCTCCGGTTCAGATGGGTGATGACAAGAGTCAGGCTTTCAAATGAACTGGAGTGATGTTTGGGTTTAGGATTAATAAATATCTTGGAGTGATAGATTGCTGCCAGTCCCCCTCCTCGACCAGTAACACGAGGAATATGATAATTAAGATGGGTAGGAGGAGTAGATTCATTTAAGCTAACATACTCCTCCTCCTGAAGCCAGGTCTCAGTAAGACAGAATAAATCAATGTGATGATCCGCTGTCAGGTCGTGCACAAACAGGGATTCACACAAAAGAGATCTAATATTTAAAAGTCCACATTTAATTGTGGTGTTAGTTTCTCCAACTTGTGCTTTGGTATTAACTTTAATAAGATTATGGTGATTGACTGCTCCCTTGCTCTGTGCTTGGTGAACTTTTAACTGTGGAACAGAGACTACCTCTAAAGTGTTAAATCTGTTATTGTTGGTGGATGAGGGTTCTATGGAAGCAGCAGAGAGGTGTGTAAGACAACAACTCTGCATCCTGGTCTGGACCCTGGTTTGCCAGGTCACTTTGGGTCTAATAAAATTACCCAAATTACTAGAAATGACAGAGGCACCATCCCGTGTGGGATGGACACCGTCTCTCCTAATCAGACCAGGTTTTCCCCAAAAACTGTTCCAATTGTCTATAAAGGACACCTGGTTTTCAGGGCACCACCGTGACAGCCAGCGCCGAAGAAGAGAGAATAGGCAGAGATCACAGAGAAAACAACAGCAACAGGGCATCAAAGCATCGAGGCATTGAGGGATCAAGATATTGGGGTGTGAGGGATCAAGGCATCGAAAGATCAAGGTATCAAGGCAATGGGAAATCAAACCATCGAGGCATTGAGGGATCAAGACATTGGGGTACGAGGGATCAAGGCACTGAGCGATCAAGGCAACGGGGAATCAAAGCATCAAGGCATTGTGGGATCAAAGCATCAAGGCATTGTGGGATCAACACATCGGGGCATTGAGGGATCAAGGCACTGGGGCATTGGGGCATTGAGGGAGTAGATGAAGATCTGGTAGTTACAAAACCATGAAGAAACCTGCAGCTGTCACACCATGTCTCAACTCTGTTCCACCTGTCTCACTTCTGCCCCACCGGTCGTACAGCTGCTGCCCACAAGTTTCTCAGCTGTCAGTTAAAAACAAAATGTTCTGCGATTCTCCCAAAAGCAGGTTGTTTACACACACACACACACACACACACACGAACACACGCGCGCGCGGGCACACACACACGCCGGGAGAGAACTGGGATGTGACAAATCAGACGGGACCCTTGCAGTCAACTTCATGCCCAGCGATAATGAGCTCCCGCCGGGGACGAATCTCAGCGGGAGGAAGCTACGATGTGGTTAACAACACTCTGATCTGCCAACACAAAGTGTGTTTTTAAAATGGAGAGGAAAACACAGGAATAGAAAGTGGAAGTAAAACTGTGCAGAGCAGAGACAGAAGCCAGACCTGCTGAGAACCAGAGGCTGGATCAGACCTGTCAGAAACCTCCATCAGAGCAGCAGCTCTCTGGTGGAGAGAATCAAGGACAAGAGCTTGTGCAGAGGGACAAAGGAGACGCTGCAGCTTGTGATGGTGACTTGAACAGGAACACCTGTGTTGGACCTGTTTGACCTAATTGATGCCTTCTTCTACTTCAAATTCTGTGATTCTGTATAGATTTTCTCAGATTCAAGAGTTCCTGACGGAGTTCACAAAACTTTAGCAGAGCGGAACAGATTCCCCTCTGCTAAAGTTTCGTGGCCCATGCTGACATCAGCAGGACAAATGCTTCAGTTTGGAAAAAAGGTTTCAGCTCTATGAACTATAGGGCACTGCTGTGCAGCTGCTGCTGTGCAGTTGCTTCTGGTGCTGCTACCACTACTACTGCCACTGCTGCTGTTCTGCTGCCCCTTCTTCTGTTGCTACTACTGCTGCTGCTGCTGCTGCCCCTGCTGTGGAACCAGCTCCCTGTCCAGGTAAGGGAGGCTGACTCCAGGGGAGTTTTACTTTTAAGATTAGGCTTAAAACCTACCTCTTTGAAAAAGCTTATTATCACTAATTCTGTAGTTGCAGTTACGATCCTAGACAGACAAATTATCATACTTAGGGGGTCGGCTAACATCTTAGTTATGCTGCTATAGGCCAAGGCTGCCGGGGTCCAGAAACATGATCACCTCACATGCCTCTGTCACCCCACTGGGTCATGGTCTCCTCTCCTCTCCTCTCCTCTCCTCTCCTCTCCTCTCCTCTCCTCTCCTCTCCTCTCTCTCCTCTCCTCTCCTCTCCTCTCCTCTCCTCTCCTCTGCTATCCTATCCTATCCTATCCTATCCTATCCTCCCCACCAAGTAGACTAGTGATGTTATTTCTTGTGTAGTTTTTCTGCCCCCCCCCCCCCCCCCCCCCCCTTCTGTATTCATTTACAGCAGGGGTGGGGAACCCCCGGCCTCCGGGCCGTATACGGCCTAGGAGACCATTTCTACCGGCCCGCAACGCAATAAGATTTTTATATTTTATATGTGCACTTATACAGTGGGACCGTTCGCTAAACTCTGCGAGCTGCGAGTAGCAGCGGTAGCGTATTTTTGCCTTTCGTATCCTGAAATTTCTTTCGTAACAAGAGGAAATATTTTCCCGTTTTCTGAGATAAAACAGACGATTATGTTATGTCCGAGTCAAGGTCAGGGTCAGTGAACACAGCATGTGATGTACGTAGTGGGCTGGACTGATTGACACGGACGAATAATGCATAGCGAAACACGCTAAACTCGACGAGTTGAAAGGACAGATGAGTTTGGATAAAATTAACGCTCTTCGCCGGAGTTTGGAGGCTCAACAAGCAGCTTTCACACGACCATGTACCGACAGAGAGAATATTACGCGTGCAAGTTTTGTGATGAGTGAATTAATAGCCACGAAGCTGAAACCTCACGCCGAAGGAGAGTTCCTGAAGGAGTGCCTCGTAGCCGCCACTGAGGCGCTCGCACCATACAAAGTAAAATTGTTTCAAAGTGTGAATTTTTTTTCGTGAATAACTACTTAACTAAGACATATATTGTTATGATTCCAGTGGCTAACGGTATGTTTTTATGGTCAAGGAATCTAAGTATGTAGTCAAAGTATATGTGGGACTAATATTTATGGTGGAAATCACAATATGCCAGGAATTGTTGTGCTTGGCGGAGGTCTGCGCTCTCCGAGTGCTTTCTCGTTGTTATTATTATTGTCTTTATCTTTCTTTCTTTTAATTTATTTTCTTGATTATCTTGTTGTATTGCAGTTTTTGTGAGTAGAGGCCTCGAACAGGCCCTTACTGGTCTCTTGCCTCAACTCTGCACCTCTTTTTTTATTGTTTTGTATGATCATGAAAACATATTTTACTTGTTTGTCATTTTATTATATTTTTTTTGGTGATTTTATATGCATGTGTGCTAAATAAATAATTCAAACTCAAATGCAGCAATCATGAGACTAAGTAACAAAGTGGTTATAGACTTTTTTTTGTCTTTTTTTTTGCATCCCTAGGTATGTGTTCATAATATCGATAATCGATATGAAAAAGGTTCCCCACCCGTGATCTACAGGTATCGCCGCCGTCATCAGCTGTATACTTACCTGCTGACCTCCGACCCCGCTGAACCACTCAACCCGACTCTACCAGCAGCCTATTTTAATTAATATAATGTATTATGTTATATTATGTTCTACCCATTCTCTCCTCTACCTGTCCTCCCCCTTCTCCTCTCTCTCTACCCAGCCGGCCATCAGCAGGTGGGTCCCCCTACATGAGCCTGGTCCTGCTCAAGGTTTCTTCCTATTAAAGGGGAGTTTTTCCTTGCCAGTGTTGCTTGTTGGGGGTCAGGCCCTGGAATTCTGTAAAGTGGCTAGAAACAGTTCTGATTGTAACAGATGCTATATAAATAAAGATTGATTGATTGATTGATTGCTACTGCTGCTCTGTTGCTGCTACCACTGCTGCTGCTGCTCCAGTGCTGTTCTGCTGCTCGTGCTATTATGCCTCAACTGTGCTGCTGCTATTATGTGGGTTACTGTGGTGCTGCTGGTGCTGCTACTGTTCTGCTACTATTATGCTGCTAGAGCTGCTGTGCTGCTACTGTGATGCTGTGCTGCAGATTCCTGTTTCTCCATGACTTATGAACACTGATGAGGATGTGTTCAACTATTCTTGGTGCTCGTCTTCTCCAGCAAACTGCTTCCTGTCGCCTGTTTCCACTCCTGTAACTTTCTGCCGCCCAACTAAATGAAATGTCACTGGAAGCAGAGGGACTCCTTCCTGGTCTTGTCTCTTCATGTCTGGACTTCAGGACGTGACATTTCCCAAGTCCTTCTCTGTTCCTCCATCAATATGACTCCTGGCAGCCACAGTGAAGAGCGCTCAAGTTAAATTCATCCGGGCTGGGCAGAAGCACATCCGTTTCCTCCTGCGCTCAATAATCACCCATTACTGACTTCTGGGGGGGGGGAGGGTTCTGTAATCTAAGAGGGACTTTACAGGTGTGATGGTGCTGCAGGAGGATGAGAAGATGACTGAAGAATCCACCCATATCTGTCCTGCCTGTGACTGAATGTCTACCATCACAGGTATGTTATGGAGGCGGAGGAGAAGGTGGACCTGAGACAGGAAGAGGAGGACAGCAGGTACACCACTGTTTTTCTTGCACAGATAACTCTCCCAGAGTATGATTCTGCCCATAAACGTCGTTAGACGTTTTCCTTTTTTCAAGCAAACCCCCATCCTCCCACCCCATTTCCTTTCAGAGTGATAGTTGCCTTGGTAACCATGGCAAATCTTCCCTTTCTCAAACAGATGTCCCATTTAGTTGGAAATTAGAATGTGTAAAAAAAAAAAAAAAACCCACGAGACACAAATTATTTCAAAGTTCTGTGGTGGAGAGAAGGAGACGGGTGGAGGGGGAAGACAATGGAAGAGAGAAGGGGAGTGTCCCTCCTCTCCCCCTCTCCTATCTTCAGCAACAGTGGTGATTATTCAGTTTCATGAGAGGGTGAGAGGGTGAGCGGTTGACTCAGTTTCCTGTATCTAGAAGAGAGAGGGGGGCGGGGCCTGGGTCGAAGCTTCCTCCTGGTGCCAGCACGGCAGAAGGGCCAGACTGCAGTGTGAAGTGTCCTCCAGGGACAAGTGACGCTGCTCTGGTCCCAGGGAGCAGAACTCAACCTTTGTAAACCAAGTGCACACGCATGTACCCACCAAAACTGTTGTCAACAACAACAACAAAGACAGCAACAGCAGCAGCAGCAGCACCTTGGACCTACTGGATATGGACCTTCTCCAGGCTAAAGGGACCTCCTGTTCAAATGTGTCACCGAAGAGGGAGTAAGGGAAATGCTAAATGGATGGACGGATGGACAGATGGACGGATGATCAACTAGCAGGATGGAGAAGAATGAGATGAGTGCAGAAGATGGAGGGAGACTGAAGAAAGAAGGACCATATGGAGAGAATCACTTCTATTCTAAACAATGGCACATGCCTGAGGCACACACACACACACACACCCAAACACACGCACACACACACACACTCATGCTCACAGGCTCCGCCCCTAGAGGCCAGTTAACAGGTAATTTAAGAGCAGAGCAGTCCCTCCAGAGAGACGTCCCCTCTTCTCTTTCTGCAGCTTCCATGTTTATTCAGCTGCGGCCTGAAGACTGGCAGCAGTTACTAAACGTGAAGACGAGTAGGAGGGCCACAAGAAAGGAACGGAGGGGGCTTAGTGAGGGTGGGACGGTGACAAGTGTTAAAGTAGGACAACTCTGTCTCCTTCTTTCCTCCACCAACCCCCTTAAGTAGCTGTTTATTAATGCTCAGTGTATGTAGGCTACTTTCTCTGGCTCCTGTGGGAGTGTGAAGACTCCAGGGATGGAGGTGGGAGATGGAGGAATGAGGAGGTAGAGAGAGAGGACAGGGCTCGGGGGGGTGTCAGAGTCTCCCAGTGAATCAGATGTTAATTTAGTGTGGGCTCTGGTGAGAAGGCCCAGAAAAGCACCAAGTCCCAGCTGGTGGAGGTTGACAGCTAAAGAGCAGCGCTGTGGTACCGCTGCCGGCACCACCGCCACCAGGCAGACGGGATCCTGCACAGCTGGAATTAGTTCCACTCAACGTCAGCAGGCTGCCAGGGTAACCGGCTGCCGTTCATTTTTCTGTGACTAAAGACCTGAAGACAACAGACACACGGACAGACAGAAGGTCAAATCCAGTGTTATTGTTCAATTGGGGCTGTTTACATGTTCTTCTATCTAAGCCAGTCCAACCCAGTTCAGAACCAGGTCCAAAACCAGGTGACCCCCACGCAGCAGCAGCTGTGAAAGGGAGAGCTGTGAGGACTGAAGCTTGTCCTGTCTGGCTAACCAAGGACCCAGAAGGTGACAGCAGCCTCAGAGCATCTCCACCATCATCAGGCTCATTAAGAGGAGCAGCGAAGAGCCTCAAAACCAGCCACCTTCATTCAGCGGCCGCTTGTCTGCCGAACCTGCAGTCAGGACAAAGATGAAGGGACCTGCAGGTAAGTGGTTTCTCTCAAACGGGAGAGGTGAGGAAGAGGAGATGGAGGAAGATTGTGCAGAGAGGAGGAGGAGGCGGCGGAGGCTTCTCTTCATCTCTGCACTGTTTGATGAGCTTTCTTAATTGGGCCACTATAGAAGAAGTGAATCCTCAATAATTAAAAAATCTAATTAAGGAGTCTTTTGCATCTGCGTCTTTAATTATTCTACAGAGCGGCCAGATTGATGCTTTTCTGTTTCTCCCATTTAAAGGGAAAAATGCTTCCTGGCATATTTTTCCCGGTGGAGCCCCCCCAGTAAACACGGCAACCTTCTCCCGTCCTTGTGCACGTCTCCACCATCATCAGAAGCATTTTCAACCCAACCAGGGACGCGCTTTAGCTTGCTGCGCTATTGCGTCTCTGTCCTCCCGAGTTCAGCCACGTGCTGAGACCACGGGCTGCGAACAGAGACGTTTCACACGTGACCTGGCAGGAAGGCCCCGAAGACCCCCGAGCTGAGTCTGAGACCAGAGCTCGGCGGTGAGAGGGGTCCACCTCCAGGTTCCAGATGAGACCAGCCAAACCAGGAGGTTTCTCCTCTCCAGGGCCGAGAGATTCTGCCTCACCCACCAACATTTTCTGGACCCTCCTGCACACCTGAGGGTCATGTGACATCACTTGTGTTGACCTTGTCCTCCCTTCACTTGTACCTCCTCACTCATGGTGTCTCAAGATCCGCCTGTACTACAGCCGAGCAAAGCAAAGGTGGGTTCTTCCTGTTAATGCAAAGCAACAACTGCAGTGTTGTAAATGCTGGATGATGTGGAGTGGCTGTTCAGCTGCACAGTGGGAGCCTCCGACAGGCGGAGAGGCTGTGCACGTAAAACGCTGGCGCTGGAATCTGGAGCTAAGGCTGTTGTGGTCAACGCAAGTTCAGTTAAGAATGTAGAAGAGACAATACAAACTGGGAGAGAAAGAACATGTTCCATGGAGCCCCTCTGCACACACACGCACACACACAATACACACACACAGCAATCAGCAGGACAACGTCCTAGTTTCATGTAACATTACGTTCAGCTGGTCTCGGACCCTCCATAGGTATGAGCTCAGACGACCACAAACACACACGGATCACCTGCACGTGTGCACTCATGCACGTAAGGGATGATGATGTCATCTACTGGATGACCCGATGAACCGGGCCTATGTTTACTAAGGTGCACATCCGCCAGAGCCCAGCTGTCCCATGTCAGACTGTAATAAAGCATCAGTGGGAGGGGGGGCACGCAGAGCAAACTACTGAGACAGTTCACACATTCAGCACTCACCAGGGGGAGCCGTAGATCCTGAAACCCCGAACTGTCACCTCAGAGTCCTGCAGGTAGATGCAGTTGGTGAGCAGCGACTGGACATTCTCATAGTTCTCTGGCTTGAGTTTGGAGGCTGAGGGGAAGTAGTAGAAGTCCTGCTTGATCAGGTCGGCCATGAACTCCTGATCAAAGGTTAGCTCGTGGTTCCCGGCGATGACAATCTTGATGTCGTAGGGAAGGGTGCCTGGCAAAGGTGGAGAACGGGGTGTGATGAAAGCTGAAGGGAAAGAGAAGAACTGGGACCACATGAACCCAGATCACCACTCACGTACATGTCACATGCACGTGTTCAAGCACATCTGAGTCCGTGCACAACCTTGTAAGGCTCAAACATCAAGGACGTTTGTGTTAGAATTTAGAATCAGCTTTGCCGATGAGGAGAAGCTGGTTGAGGGGTGACGGAGAGGAAGGCAGCACCAAACTGAGACAGTATGGCATCCACATGAGACTAGGCTTCCCCCCCTCTCCAGCAAAGCTCTACGTCTGTCTGAGTTTCCCTCCATCAGTCAAGGTCCCAGCCCAGCTCATCGCTGCCGTCTGTTTCTGGAGGCCCAGCTCAACGCCTCCATCAGGGATCTTTATCTGGTGAAATGATGAGGAGAGAGCAGCCGGTCTGAAGCGAACAGGCAGAATATTAAACATTCTGCGTCTGTTGTCGTCCTCCACTCATCACACATTCACCCCTCACATTCCCACCCAGTTTACTTCTGTCTCAATGGCTTTAATTGGCTACTATGGCCCGGCGGGATCGATGCTGCTCTGCACTTGTCCTGTTTCAAAACACAAAGTTGTCTTCAGGAAGACCAACACAGCTCCTGGAGCACCCAGAAACTTACAAAATGCTCTCCTGGTTTGTAGGGTGATGGGTCAGATAGTTCAGAGTAATGATCCAGAAATGATAGGAGTGATGAAAGGTTCCTTATTAATTCCACAGTCAAAGCTATCAAACACTCTATCAAACACTCAGCTATCAAACACTCACCTGCTGCAAACACTCAGGTCCTTCAGTGTTTGCAGCAGGATGCTCCACATGTTCTATCAGTCTGTCATGGCTAGCACCACCTTCTTTGCTGTAGTGTGCTGGGGTGCAGGCATTAAAGCAAACAATGCCAACAGACTCAACAAACTCATTAAAAAGGCAGGGTCTGTTGGCTGAAATCTTGCAAATTTGGACGAGGTGGTGAGGGACAGGATGGTGTTGAAATTGCGGACAATCATGGACAATCCCTCCCACCCCCTCCATAACACAGTGGACAAACTGAGAAGCAGCGTCAGCAACAGACTCCTGCAGCCTCGCTGCTCTAAGGAACGGTACAGGAAGTCCTTCCTGCCGTCCGCCATTAAACTCTATAATTCATCCAAACCCACTCAACAACAATAATTGTTTAATGTTTATGTTGTAATTTTTTTTCTTCTATTATCTTCTATATTTATGTATATATGCTTATAATATGTATATATTTATATATACAGTATATGCTTATAATATATGCGGTATATATGCTTAGAACGTTCTAATCTTATTTGTATTTATTTATTCTATTTCTATACTTTGTAAATACAAAACCTAGACAGTTATATTAATCCACGTTAGGCTGCTACAATTCAATTTCCCTACGGGGATGAATAAAGTACATCTTGAATCTTGAATCAAAAGTCAACGTCAACCCAGCTAAATGAGCCGGATCATTAAGTACGAGACGTCTTTTCCAGGAAAACCCGGGGCTCCCCTCATAACCGCGGAGCGGTCCCCCCATAAAATCATCACTATTTCACATCTGAAAATATTGTTCAAACCCTCTGTGAAGCCGGTGGAGAACAGATGACGGTTAATCCATTCCTGTGAATAATAAAGGTCAAGTTTAACTAGGCTGGAATCTGTGGATTAGTTAAATTGCTTAAATAGGAAGGAAATGAGGCAGAAGGGTTCCTTTAACCCCCTTCCTTGGGTCTACATAGGTCAGCAGCAGTCTTCTGTGTGTGTAAGCATGAGTTGGAAGGTGCTGCCCCCATTGATGGAGCTCTTTTAACATCTGTTTGACAGCTCAACACAAGCCCCCCCTTCCCGACAGATAAATGGGGTTTGGGAGAGACAGCGGCCCTGGTCCAAACTGCAGCGATGTGCATTTTGTGACAGCTGCTCTTATCTTATTATTCTTCCTTCAAGGATTTTTGGGTTCCTCAACTAGTTCCCTCCCTCTCTCCTTCTGTCCCCCCTCTGTTTGTCTCTTCTCGTTGGTGGACTGTGATTGGCTGTTGTGACAGGGCTGTCGCCTGGCTGTCAGCCGCTTCTAAAGCTCACTTTAATTACTCCTTTTCGCGAACAGTGACTGCAGGCGCACCTGCATGCAAAATCACACACAAGAGGAACGTCACATACAAACACACAATGTGCTGGACTCAGCTGCACCATCTGCAGGTCTACAGCAACAAAGGAGGTCTGAAGCCCATAGTGACTGAACCGTGTCAGCAGCCAACCCGAGACAGGAAAGTCCCAGGTAGAAACGAGACTATTTAGACACCTGTAGGGTAGACCTTCTACCGACCGGAAAGGCTGAACTCAGACCTAGAACATTTCCAGTGAAATAAGAATTAAAATCCTAGAAGGGGATTTTGTCAGATTAGGTCTACTGTGTTAAATCATTATCATATTTACATCTTTAAAATTTTCAACACCATAATCAGAACTATTGCACGGGGTTCCAAAAGGGATCACTAAGATCACCAGATACTCAGCCTGGATCCAGTTGCTTCAAGAAAGTGTTGTTCTTCTGGATATTTCAACATCCATAATGGCCACGAGGGACAAAGGCTTAATCAGTAAATCCTTATTTGTAAGTGAAGGTCAGCAGGGACCCGGTCTTGATCCAACCTTGAGTGTCCTCCTGCGCTGCTGCTTCCTGGACACGGTTTCAGTCAGCATATGACTTTGGCAACGTTGGGTGAAGTGAAGCAGAAGCAAAGAGTTCCAGTATCCTAACCCGTCCCTCCAGTAGTGGTGGTGAGAACCCTGCAGAGTGACCACGAGGAGATCTTGCATGGCTCCATGTGCTCCCACCCTGTCCACCTTGACAACCAGTTCCTGGTCCTTCCTGCCACAGATGCTCTGCATTAGTTGTACCCATATCCCATAATACTGTGAACTTTCCTATGCTTTGTTTCCACTCCTGTGTGCAGGAGTTCAGGGACATGAACCCATCCCTGAGGTGTCTATTAGTGTTCCAGTAGGAACCCAGGTGTTATCCACAATTGTGAATTCTGTAATCTGTAATCAGTCTGAGATCTGTATCGGTTTGACCTAGACCTCCTCTGCTGCCTCCACTCAGAAGGATCAGAGCTTGTAAAGCCTCTTTTATAGCAGCCACAACCCCAAAGTCTGGTGGATTAACCCCATGACTAACAGCTTTTGCTCCTAGCAGGACTTCTTTCTCATACAGACAAGCCACTGGGCTTGTCTGTATGTTCTTTCACAAACTTCTGATGCCGAATGTGGTGGTGAGGATGCAGGAGAGTATGACCATGAAGGTCATTTCCAGACAGAAGAACTGCTCAGAGGAACCGTGGCTGCTGATTGATGGAGCAAGATCAGATGAGTCTGGGTATCAATAAAAAGATTTGAAATAAATCTATTCGCTACATAGCACACTAACTAGGGAGGATGAGGGGGTGGGGTCCGTGTTAAGCAAGGATCACTGCACACTATTTAGTCATGTGTCCCAAAAGGAATTGTGGTAATGTGTAGGGCTGAAGTCAGCCCTCATCTCACAAGACATTTACATTTGTGTTACTGTGGAGACAAAGGACAAGAATGAA
Source organism: Takifugu flavidus (assembly GCF_003711565.1). Lineage (NCBI taxonomy): Eukaryota > Metazoa > Chordata > Actinopteri > Tetraodontiformes > Tetraodontidae > Takifugu > Takifugu flavidus. The sequence continues at coordinate 9,457,056 of NC_079541.1, read as the reverse complement.
GAGCACAGAGTGTAGAATGAGGAGCCTATGGGCTGTGTGTGTGTGTGTGTATGTCTGAGAGAGACAGCATACTGGGATCGGTTTTCTGTCCTGAATTTGTTAAATTTAAAAAGCTTTGTAAGCAAGAACTAGTTGTTATTTCGAGTGAAACTGGAAAATAATTGGCATCTTGAACTGAGAGTCAGGACATTTCACAGCTCTTGTCCTACTGTACACAGGGTACACACCCAGGGTACACACCCATGGTACACACACAGGGTAAACACACAGGGAACACACCCAGGGTACACACACTATAGACACTCTCCATCTACTCTGGTCTTTGCTCCTGAGCCATGTGGTTAGAACCATCCTGACCAAGTGTTGAGCTGCTCAGTGAATCAACCATCTTTCGCAGCTCCATGCAAATATGTGATGGTTGTGTGTCTGCACATCACATGCTACATTATCTGTATGCATGCCCCCCCCCCCCCCCCCCCCCCACACACACACACACACACCCACACCAGAATCTGCCATCATTGTTCACATGCTGCTGGGTGGTCTGAGCTTTGAGGAGAAAAATGTACATCTACCCAGAGCTCTGGTATGATCGGGGGATTACTATCTACTGCATGTGTATGTGTATGTGTGTGTGTGTGTATGTGTGTGCATGGGCTGAGGAGAGGAGAGGAGAGGAAATGCACTGCCTGCCAGCACAATGGTAAATTTGATGGGTGTGTGTATGTTTATGCATTCAAACCAAATAATTGGCCAAAATCTTCTGCCAAATAACTTAGTATGCTGTGAGTGTATGACTGAGAGTGTGTGCACATACTGTATGTGTGTGCCTGTGTGTGTGTGTGTATACGAACGCTAAAGCCAAAAGTTTGTGCTTAAATGAAATCCCCAGCATTAATCATTAAATCAATGGTCGATGTTTAATTACATTAAGACATTTCTGTTTTTAAAAATAATTAGAATCATTGATACCTTTATTTTTAGTAGTTTTAGAATGTGTGAGAATGTCTCTGTACCCAAGGAGGGGGGTGTTCTTCATAAAAGTGTTCTTGAACGCACACTTGGGCGAAACGTCAGCCTGTTTCTGATGGACCCAGCATCAAGCTCTGAGGGGACATCCAGGTCTCCTCTGAGTCCATGACCCTTACTCTGTGCCTGGACTCATTGTTCTGCTCGTTTCTATGCACAGGACAGCAGCTAGAACAGTTCCCCCCACCACCTGTGTTTGTCCAGGTCCCACATTAACACCCAGGCACTGTGGGGACGAGGGTCCTCGGAGGCTGGGTGCTCCTTAGCTTCTGTTTGGGGTCAGAGTTCACCTGTGAACTTTGCGTTTCACTGGGAGGGCTCAAAGGGATCCACCTTCCTGGATAGATCCCGAATGCTGGTATTTCTAGAGCCTGACAACATCACCGTTGTGGAGAAGTGTAACCATTTCTTTGTTTCAGTCGAAATTCAATTTCAGGGTTTATTCCAGCCGCGGATGCACAATCTGCTTGTTTGTATCCATAAAGCCTGCAGCTTATGCATGTCTTATTTTTTACATATAAAAGAGAGAGATTAGAGCCAAACAGGGCTGCGTTCGCCAGCCCTGATCGGGGCACGCTACAGCTAAAATACAGTCATTCAGAGACAAGCTTCAAACACTGGCGTTCAAAGACAGACACGCTAAAGACTCGGTCGGCTCAGCCCTAATTCCATCAGAGCGTATGTGTGTTTGTGTCTGTGTGTGTGTGTAAATAGGTAAGATGTCGTCAGAAAGGGAGAAAAAGATGCAGGATGGAGATAAACATAAAGTACAGATGGATGATGGAGGAGAAGAAGCACTTCCGCCTTCTCCCCTCAGCTTAAACTTAATACTCGTTCCATTTAACTCACCGCCCACGCGAGGCTGCATGTTGTCGCGCACACCAACACACAATCAGAGACGCGGACGCAAAACAAAGAGAGTCTGCAATTATGAGACGGTGTACACAAACACCACCTACTGAGCCACGCTTCCAGAACGGTCGCTTTATCGGAGTGTAGCAGCACCTCCTCACACTGAACAATGTCCTCGCTGAGCATAATTCATTGCACGCACACACACACACACACACACACACACACACACACTGCACATCATCAAGCATCCTCGTAGGTGGTCTCTTTTCTCTTTCTCCCTCCTACACTCCATCTCTGTCTCTTTCATCCTGTCTGCTTCACTTCCACATTCCGTGTGACGACGTTGCCTTCAGGATAAAGTGGTTGAAGATTAAGCTGCAAGTTTGCAAAAGACGCCTCGTGGGCTTCTGATGAATACTGATCAAGTCAAGGACTGGAGAGCCGCCATCTGTCCTGCACCTGCCGTGTAACTCACGTCCTGGACGCTCGGCAAAGCCGCTGTGACGTCCTCAGGACAGGACAAGGACGTAGATCCGAATGTGCTGTCTGGTCTGTGCAATGTCAACTTGGAGATTTTTCAGGAGCCGTCACTCAAATCCAGATCTCAGCTCCTCGTCGGCTCCTGGGCAGGTTTTACTGCTCGGGAGTTTAAACCCTTCAACAGTTACTAATGGTCAAGACCAAAGGTTGCCACATGGCTCTATTTGGACGGCTTATTTTTTCACTGTGGGCCTTGGGGGGGCTAACAGGCCTGGAGAGGCCTAACGGGGCTTGGGGGCCTGGGCCCATGGTCCATCTTTAAATTATTCAAATCAAAGACTCAAAACATCCCCTTTAAATAGGAAGGATTCTAGTTCTGAGGGGAACAGTACATCTGGTCAAATCACAGGGGGCCATTTTACACCCTCTGCGTGTAGTTTACATTAATTAGCCTACAGGCAGAAGAGGGTTGTGCTCATCGCACATGTTAGTGCGCTTGCTAACCATGTGAAGAGCCCCAGAAGCCAGACGTAGCCTCATCACAAGCTTCAAGACCTAGGCAAGCCAGCTCAAGGATGGGGGTCCTGGTGGCTCACCGGCTCTTGTTAGGACCCATCAGAAGCCAAGCTGTATCCTAAGGTCCATGTTAACTCTCGTCTCATGAGTTTATTAACCAGGTCAGACGAGCAGAACAAAAGAGGCAACGAGAGAGAGGGTGATCTCCCTGGGAAGCCAGATTTGGATAGAGCAGTGATCCTCGCTGTCTAAGCTCACCTCAGCACAAATGCCACATTGCTGCAAACGAGTCCAGCAGGAATCATTCCCAATCATTGTACATAACAATCATCAACTGGCCCCTCTAAGATCCTGGCCTTGGGGGTCGTCCCATCTCAATGGGACGGTGATGTACTCATGCTAACTCAGGATAGCTAAAAACGCTCCTGGATGAAGTCATTGTATCATCTCAAACCTCTCAAGAGCATCTCAACAATTCCTGATACAATATGGACCTCACAGGAACAAGAAAGGGAGCAGAATCCTTCAGAGGGACAGGACCTGCTGCAGCTTGTTGTAGTGGACCCGTGGACAAGACAAATATTCCACGGTGCAAAATAGGAGCAATCTGCACCCCCATCACCAACAGGCCGTTGCTCTTTTGAAGATGCTTCTGAAGAAACGGGTTCACACAAAATACCGAGACTGACCCGGGTCTGACCCAGAACCCATCAGGCCCAATAAAGATGGGAAAATTCTGAAGAAAACGACTCTCCGTACCTACGTTCCGTTTCCCTCAACGCACCAACCTGACCCCAAGAGAAGGAAGAGTGTTCAGTTAAAACACCACGTCCTCATTACGCCAGCAAATTATATGACAGTAAGAGGAGCAAAACCAGGAGGAGGTAGTGAAGGGATGCTGCCAGAACTGCAAGTCGGAATTGGCATTATTATTCAGGTTTTTATGTGTTTTAGCTATCAGGAGGACGTGAGAAGGGAAAGAACATAAGGGAAAGGATGACTGAAGGAGCGAAAACAGGGAAGGAGGAGAGACGTGCGTGCCAGAAAAAGGCAGAGCAGTCATGAAAGTTTAATGTCTTCGCTGGTACCGTGCTAAAGGAAGCACGCTGGAGGTAGATCCAAAGGAACCGGGAGGTGAAGAGCAGAGCTGGAGGGCTCAAGCAGGCAGGACAGAGGTGGTCACGTTGGAACCGGCTGCAGGGACGCGGAGACACTTACACCACTGCAGGGCGGGGAGAAACCCCACTTCCCACCCTACAGTGGCATCATGCTCATCCCTCATCTATTATTAAAGCTAAAGGGGAGCCGAGCTGGTGCTAAATAAAGAGGAGCCACGCAGAAGCTAACGACCCGGAGAAGACCCTGCTGCTCTGCTGCTGGGAACGCCACCACGTTTCAACAAAAGGACAAGAGGAACAACAAGTAATCTGATTACCTAGATGACCAACTAATCAGATGTGAGTAAAGGGAATTTAATGACTGAAGGGTGGAGAGAGCCACCAGTCAGAGATGTAAGAGGGTTTACCTTAACTCACCTCATCAGGGAGGCCATGCATCTCCTGAATATTTCATCCTTTCTCAGGCTGGAAATCATTCCCACCATTTTAGGAATCAGAGCAAAGGCAGGGGAAGTGCTTGTTGGAGGAGAATTCTACACCTGTCCCCCTCCTTCTCCTGTCCTTGTTCCTCTCTATGCTATGTCAGAATCCCAGTCCCACAATGAAGCCTTTAAGCAATAGCGCGTGTCCTGTCCTGACCCCTCCTCAGCTGCTCAGCACCACCAGATCCATATTTCAACACGGCATTCCCGGCACCTGGCTCCCACCTGCCGCTCACGCCATCAGACGGCATGAAAAAAGATGCCACTCATGCCGGCAGCGTCCATGCACACAAACACGCGCAGCAGCACTGATTCAGCCTGCGCACGTGCGTGTGTGTGGATGCTGATGCCTGCTGATCAAAGTTCAGCATGATTGGACACAATTGCAGTGAAGCAATGCTGCACTTTAGCTGGAGGGTTGCTTCTCACCCTCCTACCTTCCCACCCTCCCACCCTCTGTCTACTGGCACAGTGGGGCCACTAGTTGACCCTCAACTTCCAATAATGATTTGAGGCTTAAAACCTTCTGTTAAGGTTTAAGGTTGAGGTTAGAACTGGGTTTAGGTCATGATGAGTCCTCATAAAAACATTTATTCTAGCATTTCCATTGCTTAAGTGGAAGTTGACACCTAGTTTTTCCTGTCACTAGGCTGAGTGTTTCTCTGTCTGCGGTGTCCTGTAGCTGTGGTTAACCACCAACCCAAACCTCAGAACCACATCAGTTCTAACCTGAACCCTAAACCCAGCGGGAACCTTTGAGCTACAAATGAAAGTGGTGAGGACCAGTTCTCACCAGTCCTCACCAGTGAACTGGGACCAGTTCTCTGAGGTAAGACAAACTCTCGCTCCACTCCTCTTGTCATCCCCAGTTGCACTTCCTCCTTTTGCAACTCCCCTTCTTGCTTTATCTCCTTTTTTTCTCCCCCACTCCTCCCCCTGCAGCATTCAACAAAGCCTTGAGCAGCTGCCAGTGGGCCCCCGAGGGCCGTCTGACTTCCTGCTAAAAATAAGAGCGCAGATAAAACTCGGAATGCTGCCATTGACAGAGAGAGAGATGGAGAGAGATGGGGAGAGGGTGAACATGGAGACAGAGGAATGACAGGAGAGAGGAAGCATTTATTTGAGGGTAGATATTAAGATTCTGGATGTGAACCACAAAAATCGTGATGAAAGGTGGACAGCCAAGAGGCTTGAACAAAGGAAACGGTGGCAGAAACATTCCTCTCATTTGAGTTACTGAGTCTGGAGAATTGAGAGGTCCACCATGAAGGCAGCTACAATCTAAAGCAATTGAATCTCTTCTGGAGGTGGACACTGTTGGAAGGCCCCCATCCAAAAGGACAGGGGAAGAAGACAGATGTTTCAGCAGACAAAAGGAGGATGCAGCAGAGTTAGGAAATGAATTTTGATCTCCCTGTAAATCTCTTCTGCACACAGTCTCCAGCAGGAGTCCATTTGTCTGCACCATGAGGCAGACAGGAAAGACGGAAGAGAATGTGAAGATGCAGATTATAAATATTTATACAGGAGGGATGGAGGCGGAGAGAGAGGGGGGTGCAACAGACCGATTTCAGAGGCAGCAGCAGGCGTTTGGCTCTTTCCTGGATGTCCCGTCTCCTCTGTCGACTCCCTCGCTGCTGGAGTGCAGACCAGCAGATTTACAGCGAGCGCTTGATGCAGCCTAGTCAGAGAGTGTGTGTCTGTGTGTGTGTGTGGTGTGTGTGTGTGTGTGTGTGTTGGGGGACTCTCCCTAGCTCCCCTTCATCAGAGTCAGAGGTATACCAAGACCTTGTCAGCATTGTTGAAAAGCCTGAACCTGAATCTGAACCTGAACTTGAGCCTGAGTCTGAGCCTGAACTTGAACCTGAACCCGAGTCTGAGCCTGAACCAGGCGGTGCTGCAGCAGGCACAAACAGCAACTTTGGGTGCCCTTGAACTCACCAAGGAGACTTTAATTCTCCTGCTTTGATTTGAAATCAGTGTTTAATCTTAAACATCCACAAGTGCCCTTTAAACTGAAGTGAAATCATCATATGGACCAGCTTGGACAAAACCGAGAGCAGAGCACCGTTCTGACCCGTTTGTATCTCTGAGTGTTTCCACTCTTCTTATCAAACATAACAGATCATCTAAACCAGGCTCCAAACCCTCCCAAAGAGGTTCTGACCTAGCCAGTCGTTGAACTTCTTGACCTCAGAGGGCAGACCCAGCTCCGTGAAGTCTCCGGCGTGGATGAAGACGTCACCATATGGCATCTGGATGGAGTCGGTGCGGGAATGAGTGTCTGAGACGCACACAAAGCGGGTGTAGCCGGGCGGTTTGGGGGTGTCGTGGGGCATCGGGTCCACCCTGAAGATCAGCACATGAGAAAGTTCAGGATATCAGATGAGAGAAAAGGGTCAGTACAACTGTTCTAAACAATGCAGAGGGGACGTCTCCGTGGTCCAGGTAGGACGGTTTGCATCCAGCCTCAGACAGAAGCAGAGGACGGTGGGAAAGAAGAGAAGAAGAGCAGCGCCCTGTGGGATTCCCATGCAGAGCCACCGGGTCTCCGGGGGGACGAGGGGAGCTGGTGAATAACCATGGCCCACTTTAGTGAGCTCTCCTCCAGGTAAAAACACCCACTTCTGCGGTTTCCTCCTCCTCCTCTTCAGAGGGGGGAGGGTGGAACCTACCCTCATGTAGGACTGAACACGTCCTGTCCTGTCCTGCCCTGTCCTGTCCAGCTTTGGTCCTGCAGCCTCTGTCACTGAGGGTGTCTCTGGTTCTGGTTCTGGTTGGTGTCCCTCCCAGTCCAGTTTAAGAGCCCATTTAATATAAAAACCAAGGCTATTCAGTGAAAGAATGTGGAGACGCTGATTTTGCAAAGATACATCAGTTCATTTCTGTAAATGTTTCCAATGCTTGAATCTTATTGGGACTAAAGTCTAAACATACATTTGATTTAGAAAAATACTATTTTAATATTTGTCCCTTTTGTGTTGTCAAAGGAATTCCTGGTTATTTTTATTCTCTCTCTAAATAACGCAGCCGTTCCACCTTTCGGGAGGACAGATGGAAGGTTTGAGGTGGCAGATGTGTGAAGACCTTGGTGCTCTTCATCACGCGAGCAGAACCTGAACAATGCCGCTATTTCAGGAAGTCCAATCAGCAGGGGTCTACTTACATGTGGACGTGTGGCGGCTGGAAGCGTCCCTGGTTGATGTTGTAGAAGGTGAAGGCCTGTGTGGGGTTGGTGCTGTACTCATCCACCTCCACCGCCGTCCTGGAGCCGCGCTGGGTGCTAGGCTGGGCCTGCGACTGCTGACGTCTCGCCGCCATGATTTCTGACAGAGTGAAGGCCATGGTGGGAGAGAAGAGCTGCTTTGGGCTTGACAACAGTTGGTGGAGACGGTCCCAGTCTGAGGATGGCGACCAGACGGACTCAAACTCTGACTGAGCTCACAGTCACACCAAGTGGAGGCGAGAACATCACCTCCTCTCTCCTCCTCTGCTGCTCTACACCTGCGAGGAACAACAGCGAGGAGCAGTTTAGGCTCTCCAACCCTGAAACAAACTTTCCAAAACTAAAAGTAACTTTGTCTCAGAACACTTGACAGAACAACAAGCTTCCTCAAGAATGTCCTTGTTTCCGTTCTTTGGAGAATTGCTAAAAAAAAATGAAATGGGCACACTTGGATACTCCCGCCTCCCCAGTCTGCCTGAGGCGCACATTTTATTGGCACATAAACAACGCTTTATTACTTACTAAATTCAATCTTTTTAGGCTTTTCAAGAAGGGGAAAAAAATGTAAGAATGATGTTATAAGACTACCGAATCATTGAGGAGGTGGTCGGAATGTTTCTAAAGCTGGAATCTTAATTAAGGAAACTGGCAGCGGTCACACTTCATATCAACTCTCCAACGGTGCTGAAGCTCAGCGTGAAGACAGAGCTCAAACAAGCAATTCTCCCACCAGCTTTATTAAGCAACTGCTTCTGTAATTACACTGTTACAGCTGCAAGGAGAAAAGGTCCACTTCAGATGGAATCAAAGAGAAAAAGAAGAGGGGATGTAAATGTGAGCTGGCGGTGAGACCAAATGTAATAATAACGGCAGTAATAACAACTACAAAAGTAGTAATTACAACAACCACAGTAACTACAATAATAGCTTAGTACTTATTCGATAATAATAGTTAAAGATAGTTGTGTAATATACAATTTCATAACAGCAAAAATTCATTATTACACTATATATTTTCAATAATAGTCAAAACAGTGTTATAACACTATTATTATCATCATTATTAATAATAATACAAATAATAATTCTACTAATACAAACGATACTACTACTAATTCTACTGCTAATAATATCAAAATATTAACATAACACACTAATGATCAACATTATTTTGGATCATTATTTTAATATTATTATGAATAGATGTTACATTTCCACTGGGATCCCAACAATTACATGGATGCATGTAAATCACTAATAAATACTTACTATTTATTATCATATTCATTTATTCTTATTATTGCTGTTATGAATGAAAACCTTAACAGAAATTGTTGTCTTGTAACAACAATAATAATAGAATTAGAAGGATCCAGAAGTGCAGCAGCAGTGAGGGAACGTTGCTGTCAAGAGCGTCGGGAACAAACTGGTTTGTCGAGGAAGACGATGACTTTAGTTATTATTATGTAGTTATTTAGTATTATTATGTATTATTCAAGATTCAAGATGTACTTTATTCATCCCCGTAAGGAAATTGAATTGTAGTAGCAGCCTAAACATGGATTAATATAACTGAAGTGTAGGAAATTGTATTTACAAATAGAAACAGAATAAATAAATACAAATAAGATTAGAATGGTATAAGCATATATACATCATATATTATAAGCATATATATATATAATATAACATAATATAATATATACATATTATAAGCATTATAAGCATATATACATAAATATAGAATAAAATAGAACTAAAATTACAACATAAACATTAAACAATTATTGTTCTTGAATGGTTTGGACCTGAGCTGTAGTAGTATGTAGTCCAACTTAGACATCAGCACAGTGATGAAGCCCGATTAGGTTCAATAACTCCTGAAAGATGAGCTGTCAGAGAGGACATGATGGTCTTTGTCTGGTTGACTGGTGGGGTCAGGCTGTTCCAGTAGTCACTAGGCACATGCTGGAATGCTGGAGACCTAAACTGGCCGTATTTAGGAAGTTTTGTGTTAAAGGCAGACAGTCACACCTGTATGAAGGTCCTACCTACCGGCTGAGGTCCAGTGACACTGCGGATCACAGAGACCAGCCCACGGCTATAACGCCAGTATGTACGCGAGCGAGTGATGACAGGTGCATCACCTCTGTGCTGGAACCAACCCTCCATCCATCCATCCATCCATCTATCAATCATCCATCCACCCATCCTTTATCCATCCTCTATCCATCCATCCATCCAGCCACCATCCATCCATCCATCCATCCATCCATCCATCCATCCATCCATCCACCCAGCCATTTTTCCTCAAGCCCAGGACTAGGTGGAGGGATTACATCTCTCTGGCTTGGGAGTGGCTGGGGGTCCCCCCAGAGGAGTTGATGGAAGTGGCCAGGGAGAGGGCTGTCTGGGCATCCCTCCTGAAGCTGCTGCCCCCGCCACCCAGACCCGGATAAGCGGGAGAAAATGAGACAAGACTTTTCCCTCAAACAAATTCAAACAAATTGAAAGTATTTGTCATATAATATATTGTTGTTGTCACCATGGTTGCGCTATTGAGTTATTATGATAGAATGTCTCGTAGAAGACATGGAGAGGCAGTCATATGACCCTTTTTAATGAATTATGTAAATAATTTTGAATCTCACAGCAAAGAAGAAGCAGTTTTGTTCTGAACCCACAAAAGTGTACAAGAGAGAGCGACCAGCTGAAGCTGAAGCTGAGCAGAAGAGCCAAATGAAAACTGATCATCACTCTGCTCTCAGCTCTTAGGAACACATCTGGAGATTCTGCTCACATCTGCTTGGCTGGGAAACAGGGGGACACAGGGGGACACAGAGGGACACAGAGGGACGCAGAGGGACGCAAAGGGACAGGGGGGACACAGAGGGACGCAGAGGGACGAGTTCCAACAGGCAGAAAATACTGATGAAGGTCTGCAGAGGTCTGATGGAGGGAATGAAGCACAAAGGAAAACAATGTAGAAGTAGGCTGATAATAACACACATGCACACACACTCTCGCGCGCACACTCTTGCACACATACACACGCACACACACGCACACACACGCACACACACACACACACAGACACACACACTTGCACACTCGCATACACACTCACACACCCATGAATAACGTCAGTTGCGAAAAAAACAATTTGTTTAATCCGGATTTTCCCAGGTTCGTGAAAACGCCATTTGAGCCAGAACTGATCGAAACGTTCAGGAAAAATGTGTAAATATGAGAGAACGGTTCAAGTTTCGACCCGGGACCCAACAAGTTCTCGCAGCCAGAACGTGTCTGGACGAGTTTTCCCCTGTCTTTAATTGGAGCAGAGCAGAGCTTTGAAGTGAGCAGAGCAGAGTCGGCTGGAAGCTTCTTCACACCTTTCCCGCCACGTATGGATGCACAGAGGAAATGAAAGTGCATGTGAGTGTTACACTCGTGTCTGGTGTGATTTAGAGCCGCCGCTCTGTGAAATGAGGTGAATTAACAATCTGTTAAAAGAGAATACCCCTCTAAAACCTCCCCCCTCTCTTCTTTTCCCGTCCTGCCTGACTCGGTTCGTTTCCAGCAGACTTCGAAGCCTCATCTATATCTGCTAACTGCTCAGCCAAAGTCGGTTCTGGACTCGCGGCGCCTCCAGTCCCATCCACCTCAAAACGGCCAGAGGAGACTTCTCACCGGGAGCGCTGCGGGTTCACAAGCGGGCTGAGGTAAACAAGAGCCGGACCAGCGATCCGCGCTGGTCCGGCTCGGAAGCTGCGGAGACACGAGTGCGGCTCCGCAAAGGTTACAGAAAAACCCCACGTTTCTGCACTAATACGTGAGGAGAGGAGAGGAGAGGAGAGGAGAGGAGAGGAGGAGAGGAGAGGAGAGGAGAGGAGAGGAGAGGAGAGGAGAGGCGAGATGGACCTACCGACTCCTGCGCTCCGCTGCTGCTGCTGCTGCTTATGGATGCTGGGGACTCCTGCGAGCTGCTACAGACGCGCTGGTCAGTTTGAATGAGCACCCGAGATGCACCGGTACAGAGCTGCCCCTCCTCTCTCCCCCCCTTCTCTCCGCACTCGCTCCCCCTCTCCTTTCTCTCCCTCCTTCTCTCTCCCCCTCTCTTTTTCTCTCCCTCCTCTCTCTCAGCTCTCTCACTCTCCTCTCTCTCTCTCCCCCCCCCCTCTCTCATAAGGTGGGGGCCAGGTCTCTGTACACCGTGGAGGAGGTGGCCCTGGCTGTGGGGGACGTCAGGGGCCAGATGAACGGGGCCGTGGTTTTGTTGGTGGAGAAGGTGGAGCAGGTAAACCGGCTGCTGGAGGTTGGTATCAGTGTCGGTGGAAGATTTGAGGCGGTGCTGCCTCTGAGCCTGCCAGCCACCAAAGTAACCCTGTCCAATGTGGCCCTGTTCATCATGGACGAGTTTCTGTGTCGGGAGTTGTCCAGAGATGGCAATATTGTTTCTCCTATGAGGAAAGTCAGTCTGGATGTAAATCTCCGCTATTGAAACACGTAACGCCGGCAGCTCTATATGAGCCTCAACAACCATAATGAGGATCTGAATGTTTGTTATAAAGTCCGGGTGGAGGACTTTGATTATATTCTGTTCGCCTTGTCGGCGCACACGAAGTGTTTTGACTATGGTGAAGCAGGACATTTAATTAAAGTGTTGTCCGCACGCAGCCAAATCAGCTCAGGAGAACAGTCCGGGGCCGCTGCTGCGGAGCCCCACACGGCGGAGTTTTAACCCAACATCTTTTACTGTTGATCATGTCATCTTTTAATCACGGCCCAGTTTGACCAGTTCAGTGCTACTTTTATTAATGTGTATGCTCACAGCAGTGGTGCAGAGAGGAAGCTCTTCTTAGAGACACTGAACAACAAACTTCAAGGATGTGGTTCCATTGATTATTTATTCTTGGGTGGTGAGTTTAACTGTACTGAGGACAAGGTTTTAGATCGGAACCATGCGGAGCTGCATCTGTCCTCGCAGCAGGTCCTGAGGCAGCTGATCTACTCCCATGGTCTGGTGGACATGTGGAGAAGGACTCACACAGGCTGCAGACACTATACATGGTCCCACATTAGAGATGATAGGGTGTCTTCAGCTTGTTTAGTTTGCTTTTACTGTTTTAAACACAATTTTAATGTGTTTAAATCATGTAGTATTGTGCCTGTGAGTTTTACCTACTGGCACTTTAATTCAGTTTTAGCATCTGATGTGGGCTTTAAAGACTTAGTTGCTTTTAGGCTGGTTTTAGACGGAGGAAGGGTGAGTTTAGCTGTCTAAAGCAGTGGTGGGACTAGGGGAAGACGCAGATCAGAATGTCTCTGTTCACATCACTGGATTTATAATAGATCTCGAGGCTAATATAGTGGAGCTCCAGCATTTGAACGAGTCCACAGGAAATCGACGATCTGTTGAAATCCTCAAGACCAAAAAGAAGGCTTTCGCCAACCTGCTGGGTGCCAGAGTACAGGGTGCCGTGGTCCGGTCCAGAATCCAGGACATCTCGGAGATGGATGCATCCTCGAGTTTTTTCTTCAGTCTGGAGAGGAAGTCTGGGCAGAGGAAGCTGATCCACTCCTTCTCTCCAAGAAGACCAACCACCGGATGGAGCGCCCGCTGATGGCACAGGAGCTGCACGCGGCCCTACAAACAATGCGGGGCCAAAAGGCCCAGGGCATCGACGGACTCTGTGGAGTTCTATTGGGCCTTCTGGGACATCCTTTCTCAATATATCCTGGAGGTCTTCAACAAAAGCCTCGCCACCAGTTCCCTGCCTCTGTCCTGCAGGAGAGCTGTCATCACCCACCTGCTGAAGAAGGGGAACCTGCAGGACAACAAAAACCGGAGCCCTGTGTCCCTACTCTGCACGGACTACAAGATCCTCCCCGCGGCCTTGGCCATCTGGCTGAGGGAGGCCATGGAGCAGGTCATCCATCAGGACCAACATTGTTGGACTCCGCAGCATTCTCGGGTCCCCTCCCCAATCTGTCCAGCGATGAAATGTTTAGCTGCATGTCGTCGCTTCATCGCTGGCTGTCACAGTGGTGCCCCGAAAACCAGGTGTCCTTTGTAGACAATTGGAACAGTTTTTGGGGAAAACCTGGTCTGATTAGGAGAGACGGTGTCCATCCCACACGGGATGGTGCTCATGTCCATGGCATACCCCCTTCAAACAGTAGGGTTAGACATAGAGTTCCACAAGGTTCTGTACTTTAACCAATCCTTTTCACCTTGTACATGCTTCCCTTAGGAAACATTATTCAGCAGCATGGAATAGATTTTCATTGTTTGCTGATGACACTCAGCTATATCTATCCATGAAACCAGAGGAGCCAGAGCAGTTCTTCTTCTGACTTATAAGGTCCTCAGATGCTCTGTCCTACCTGGAGGAGCTGATGATGCCTTACCATCCCGATGGACTGCTCCACTTTCAGAATGCTGGTCTACTTGTGGTCCCCAGGGTTTTAGCTACCAGCACCCCTTGCTGTGGAACCAGCTCCCTGTCCAGGTATGGGAGGCTGACTCCATCTCTACTTTTAAGATGAGACGTAAAACCTTCCTCTTTGAAAAAGCTTATTATCACAAATTCTGTTCCAGTTATTATCCTAGACATTATCATACTTAGAGGGTTGCCTAATTATTAGGTTAACATCTTAGTTATGCTGCTATAGGCCAAGGCTGCCAGGGTCCGGAAACATGATCACCTGACAGGCCTCTGTCACCCCACTAGGAAATGGTCTCCTCTCCTCTCCTCTCCTCTCCTCCTTATATCTTGTACAGTTTTTCTGCCCCCCCTGTGTTCATCTACAGGTATCGTCGCCTTCATCGTTGTATGCTGACCTACTGACCTCCAACCCCGATGACCCACTGACCTGTCCAGGCAGTTTATTATAATTAATATAATTCATGTATTTCTATGATCTCTGCCTATTCTCTCCTCTACCTGTGCTACTCCCCCTTCTCCTCTCTCTCTACCCAGCCGGCCATTAGCAGGAGGGTCCCCCTATATGAGCCTGGTCCTGGTCAAGGTTTCTTCCTGTTAAAGGAGAGTTGTCCCTGGGATTCTGTAAAGCGCCTAGAAACAATTTTGATTGTAACAGATGCTATATAAATAAAGATTGACCAACCGACCGACGGACGGACGGACAGACTGTGTACCTGTCAGGTCCACGGTAGACAGTGTCGGCGGTACTGCAGAGGAGGAACCGAGCCCGACCCCACGGACGCCTTCCCTGACCTCCAGCTGAGCCCTGGGTCTGAGGAGTTCAGTGCCACTCTCCTGGACGTCTGCTACAAGAGTAAAGTAAGCCTCCATGGATGGGCTGGGGGACAGAGTCCACAGTGGAGGACCCTGCAAAATTCCCCCCCATCAAAAAGAGGACTGGAGACCTGCGGTGGAGGATCCTGCATTGTGCCATCGCCACCACTGCTTTTATCTCTGTTTTAAACCTAGTGTTTCCAACAGGACAGGACGGGGACACGTGTGATGTGGTCGCCATGTGGCGTCAGAACATTAGAGCCAGACTGAGGCTGGAGTACTTCTTCTACAAGGCCACCACGAACGTGGAAGTGTTTCAGCAGCAGTGGGGACATGGAGGTGTCCTGTGTTCGGTGACAGAGCAGAGAATTGAAACAATTTTGATTGTAAAAGACGCTATATAAATAAAGATTGATTTGATTTGATTTGAGACAGCTAAAACTCTCTAACTACCTCCTACGATGATGGACTGATTGTTTAATATGTTTTATTCTATTTATTACTGTAAATAAAAGTGGCGTTAAAAGCAAAAGTCTCTTTCTCTCTCTCTCCCCCTCTCTCTGTTAGTCTCTCTTAGTCTTGCTGATTGTATTGCTGGGAGAGAGGAGAGAGGAGGTAGGATTGCTTGCTGGACCCATTATGACCCGTTATGACCCCAAACTGAATAACAAATGAACTAGTATCATAATGTTAAAACAAGTCATAGATGCAGGTATGTGCAGGTGAAAAGCTTTGATTCTGGATCACCTGTGTTCTCAGTTATGATCATAACTGCATAATTAATGATTTTCAAAAAGACACGTCTCTCATATCTAATGATTTTCTCATTACAGCAGCACAACACAACCATTAATGGGTACAAAGCACAGACACAAACGCATCCACTCATATTTGAAATGTCACAGGTGTGATTATTACCTGAATACAGGAAATATGCTTTGAAGTTTGGATCCTCCGGAAGAATAAATCAACATCATCAGTGATGTGCGGTCAAGGCACTGCCTCACCTGCCTCACCTGCCTCCCCTGACCAAAAAAATAAAAGAAAGTGTACATAAATAAATATTAATATTTTCCACTGATTTGGAGTATGACTACACGTTTCTGCCATTTTATTGAGTAAAAATTGCCAAATTTGAGTTTTTCTGATCAAATCCAGGGCAGAAACTCCAGGTGAGGCAGGGGCGAATTGTGCCTCACGTCTGACTGCATGATCCAATATAAACTGGGTTGCATGACGTGTGCCAGTTTTTGTTCCTCAGCATATCGCTAATATGAACTTTAGTCGTTATACACCGTGACTTTCTGTAGTCTATGTAATGTCTTGTATGCATCTGTGAGAGAACTATTCCTGCTGATCGCACAATAAAGTGCAGAGAAAGGTTAGCAGGTGAGGCTGGCAGTACTCTGCCTCAACTCAAGACGGCAGGTGCTTTCTCGCTGGTGCTTTCACGCTGTAGTGCTTTAATAGGCAAACTTCATTAAAATTTATTGAGGCACCAGAATTTAAAGTATAACAGAAATGTTTACTGTTGGTCAAAATTAAATTTGTGCTGCACCTATCTCTGCACTTTAATTTGTTTACAGTATATATGAATTTCTTAAAACACGAGATGGGTGCTCTATCCATAGCTATAAAAGAAAGTTCTTTATGGGACAAATGTTTGTGCTGGTTTGTGAATGTAATAGAAAGAGGAATGCGGATGGGATATGAAGCATTATCAGTAGTTGTATGCTGTTGGAAAAATGTTGAAATAAGATGCTTTTTTCAGTTCTTACAATCATAAGTCTCACCAGCCATGAACCTCATCGCACGTCACTGTCAACGAGCATTTTAATGGCACATTATTTCAGAAAAGAACCCCGCCATTAATGTTCATGAGGAGTTTCTTCTCCCTCTGTGAATTCAACGGACCAATTAGATCAAATTAATATGTTAATTAATCATCATCCACTGTCCAGTAAATCTTTGATCTGAATATGGAAAGATTTCACTCCAAAGCGATAATCTGTCAAATTCTAGCACATCACCACCTCTGCTTCTGTTTGGCTGCCCCTCACTGGAGGGGTTAGGGGTCGTCTAAAGAAGCAACGCAACACGAGCAGGTTGAACATGAACCCGTGACCTCCGAGGGCCCAGGGAGGAAAGCTGCTCAGCGCAGGCTTCCACCTGCTGGCCACACTCGGGATCGCACCTTAGCAGCTGCTGTGAGAGGGGACAGCAGAAAGAGCTTCTGTCCTAACATTGTATTAGTCATCAAACATGTGCAGAGAGAAAGGGACACATAGAGGGTGAAACAGACAGAGAGAGAGAGAGAGGGAGACAGACAGAGACGTTTAACACCACTTTTATTTACAATATTAAATAGAATAAAACAAAAATTAACTCCATCATTATATGAGGTAGTTTGAGAGTTTGAGCTGTCTCTGCTCTGTCAGTGAACACAGGACACCTTTGTGTCCCCACAGCTATTGGAACACTTCCAGGTTTGTGGTGGCCTTGTAGAAGCAGAACTCCAGCCTCAGTCTGGCTCTAATATTCTGCCTCCACATGGCCACCACATCACATGTGTCCCCATCCCGGATCCTGTCCCTTTGTGTCAGGTAAATGGCTAGTTTAGCCTCTGCGATTAAAAAGTTTAAAATCTGACACTTGTTGCCTTCAGCTTTTTTATAGGCAGTCCCACCAATAAAAACCTGAGCAGAAAAAACGACGTTAAAATGGTTAAGAACCTCAGTTAAAATACTAAAAACCCCTGCGAGTCTGCTGCACTCTGTAAAAACATGAAAAGAGAGACTTGGGGTTAAAACAGAGATAAAAGCATTGGTGGCGAGAGCACCATGCAGGACCCTCCACTGCAGGTCTCCAGTCCTCCTTTTGATGGGGGCTTTATACATGGTCCTCAACTGTGGACTCTGTCCCCCCGGCCTGTCCATCCAAACAGAGGCAGCTCTGTCGAGTAGCCTCAGTCCATTAATTGTCTTTACAATGTTCAAAATAAAGTTTGTTTGTCTGCTCCATGGAGGCCCAGTTTGCTCTTGTAGCAGACGTTCAGGAGAGGGCCACTGCAGTCCTCACACCCAGGGCTGAGCTGGAGGTCAGGAAGCATCTGTGGGGTCGGGCTCAGCTCCTCCTCTGCTGTACCGCAGGAGAAGACTCCTCTCTCTCACAGAGAGCCTCCTCCTGTTACAGAACGGTTTGGCAGGCCAGGACCCAGATGCAGAGTGCAAGCAAAAGGTTCTTTATTGGCACAATATCCAAGAAGATCAAAGTAACAACAAAACTCAGGAAAAGTATCAACTGAAAGAGCGAACGAAAAATCACCATTCAAAATGGGAAAGACCGACGGGAAAAAACCAACTGAAAAAGGTGACAAGGCACAGGAAAAAACTCACAAAACTAGTGAACAATGAGGCGAAGGATGGGCGATCTCGGGGAGCTGGAGCTGGAGCTAGATGCGGAAACAAAAGCAACAATCCGGCACCGGAGGCAAAGAGGGGAGAGTTTAAGTAAGCCCTAATTAGGACGTAACCAGCTGCAGGTGCGCTGGAGGCTCAGCGCTCTTCGGAGATAGGCCTGCCCCCGGATCCCGTCCAGAAACCGAACCACGACAGTATCCCCCCTCAATGGACGCCTCCTGGCGTCCTACCTGGCTTATCCGGAAACCTTCAAAAAAAGTCCCGCAGCAGTTGCGGGTCCAGGATGAGGGAGCGCCAATCCAGGACCGCTCTTCTGGGCTGTACCCCTCCCAGTCAACCAAGTATTGGAACCCCCTCCACCGCCTGCGTACGTCCAGAATCCTGTTGACCGTGTAGGCCGGATGGCCTTCAATGGTGGTGGTGCAGGAGGCTGGTGGGGGCTTTCCGTAACCGGTTTGGGGAGGGAGACGTGGAACACTGGGTGGACGTTTAAGGAGGCTGGGAGACGGAGACGAACTGCACTGGGGTTAATGATTTTATCCACGGAATAAGGGCCGATATACCTGGGGGCGAGTTTTCTGGACTCCGTCTGGAGGGGGAGGTCACAGGATGAGAACCACACTAGCTGGCCCACCTGGTAGTTGGGGGCCGGTGCTCGATGGCAGTCCACCAGACGTCTGTTGCGCTCCGCCGTCCTTCCCAGTGCAGCCCGGGTCTCCGGCCACACTTCTCTGATCCGGCGGACTGGGCGTGGACAGCAGGTACCCATTGGACTGGGGATGTTAACCTGAAATGAGGCTGGAGGTGGTTCCCAGGGCCCGACACAATGCCTTCCACACCTGTGAACTGGGGTCCGCGGTCAGACACGATATCCTGAGGGATTCCATGTAAACGAAAAACATGCTGGACCAGGAGGTTTGCTGTCTCCAAGGCGGTGGGAAGTTTGGGGAGGGGGACACCGCCTTGGAGAAGCGATCGACTGCTGTCAGTACTGTGTCGTTACCTTCGGAGGGGGGCAGACCGGTAATGAAGTCCAAAGCGATATGGGACCAGGGACAAGGGGGAATGGGTAACGTCTGCAGGAGTCCTGTGGGGGGCTTGTGTGAGGGCTTGCTGTGCGTGCACTCGGAGCACGCAGCGACAAAGGTCCGAACCATGGATGGCCACCAGAAGCACTGCTGGATGAGGGCCAGTGTGCGGTGAACTCCTGGGTGGCAGGCTATCCGGAGGTGTGCCCCCATGTGAGCACTGACGACCGGGCAGACTGCGGGACAAACAGCCGGCCCGGCATCTGTCTGGGACCGACTGTCCCTGGAGTGCTCCCTGTACTTCCGCCTCCACTTGCCAGTGGACCTCACCCACCACGCACTCAGGATCGAGGATGATCTCGTTGGAGGGCTCCCTCTCCTCCGAGGAGAACTGGCGGGAGAGTGCATCTGGCTTCGTATTCCATGAGCCGGGGCGGTAAGTGATGGTGAAGTGGAATCTGCCTAGGAACAAGGCCCAGCGGGCTTGTCGGGAGTTCAGGCGGCGAGCGGTGCGCAGGTAGGCGAGGTTTTGTGGTCCGTCCACACGATGAAAGGTTGAGTCCCTCTCTCCAGCCAGTGCCTCCACTCCTGCAGAGCCAGGACCGCCGCCAGGAGTTCCCGGTTCTCCACGTCGTAGTTTGCCTCCGCGGGAGAGAGACGGCGTGGGGGTGAAGCTTGTTGTCAATGGGATGGCGCTGGGAGAGGACGGCCTGTAGTCCGGAGTCCGAGGCATCGACCTCGACTACGAACTGCCGCTCAGGATCTGGGTGCATAAGGACCAGGGCATTGACGAACATGTTTTTTAGTCTCTCGAAAGCCTGTTGTTCCACCGGAGACCAGACAAAAGGGAGCTTGGGGGACGTGAGACGTGTGAGTGGGGCTGCCAGGCGGCTGTAGCTTTGTATGAATCTCTGATAGAAGTTGGCGAAGCCTAGAAACTGCTGAAGCTGCTTTTGAGTAGTGGGAAGGGGCCAGTCCTTAACTGCTGCCACCTTAGAGGGATCTGCGTGAAGCTGTCCTTTTTCGACCACGAAGCCCAGAAAACTAACGACACATGGAACTCACATTTCTCTGCTTTCGTGTACAACTTGTTCTCCAGTAACCTCCTCAGCACTTCTCGTACATGTCCGACGTGTTCCTCCATTGACCTGGAAAAAATCAGTATATCATCCAGGTAGACAAAACGGACTTGTTAAGCAAGTCCCGCAGTACATCATTGACCAAGCACTGGAACACGGCGGGGGCATTAGTCAATCCAAAGGGCATTACTAAATATTCAAAATGGCCTAAAGGGGTGTTGAATGCTGTTTTCCACTCATCCCCCTCCCTGATTCTGATGAGGTGGTAGGCATTCCTTAGGTCCAATTTTGTGAACACCGTGGCTGAGTGTAGGGGGCTGAAGGCTGAGTCAATTAGAGGGAGAGGGTACTTCTTTTTCACGGTGATGTCGTTCAGTCTCGTATAGTCAATACATGGGCGTAAGGATTTGTCTTTCTTTTCCACAAAGAAGAATCCTGCCCCTACGGGAGAGAAGGAGGGGCGAATGAGACCGGCTGCCACTGACTCTGATGTATTTTTCCATGGCCTCCCGCTCCGGCTTGGCCAGGTGAAAAAGTCTCTTGGTGGGGAGAGTGGCGCCGGGGAGCAAGTCTATGGCGCAGTCGTAAGGTCTGTGGGGAGGTAGTGAGGAGGCAGAGGCTTTACTGAAAACCTGCTGCAGGTCATGGTAGTCGGGAGGAACGTTAGTTAAATTTATCTCCTCAGGTGCTGGAGACGGGACTGTGGATCTGGCTGGCGGAGTTGACTTAAGGCAGTGGGCGTGGCAATGGTTACTCCAGTTGCGGATGGTGGCTGTGGACCAATCTATGTGCAGATTGTGGAGCTTGAGCCATGGGATTCCCAGAAAGACAGGGTTCAGGGGAGTGGTGATGACATACAGCTCTAGGTGTTCATGGTGGTTGCTGGAGAGGGTTAATCTCAGGGGTTCCGTTTTTAGCGTTACTAGCGCTAGCAGCTTGCCATCCACTGAGGGCATCTCTTTTGGGGTTGACAGTTCATATGTGGGGATGCCATGTGAGTTAACAAGGTCTGAGTCAATGAAGTTTTCATCAGCACCGGAATCAACTAGCACTTCAATAGGGACTGAACGTTCCTGGGAATAGACTGTATCTTGGATTTGGACCCTCAATGCGGAGGAGGAAGAGATACAGCTCAACTTAGTCCCTCCCAGAGCTGGTGAACCCCACCTTTTGGGTACCTCGGGACAGCGGGAATCATAGTGTCCCCGCTGCACACAGTAGAGACACAGCGGGTCCCCCATGCGGCATTGTCTCTCCGCTGGCGTGAGGAGTGTCCTCCCTAACTGCATGGGTTCATCTGCTGGTGGCGGCGGTCGTTTCTCCTCAGTGTAGTGGGCGACTTCAGGGGATCTCGGGGTGGAGTCAGGTGAGTAAAGCTGGGTGCTGGTTCGGAGCCGCCCCCTCTGCGCCCCCTGCCGCTCCCTAGCCCTCTCCCTGATCTTATTATCTATGCGAATGGTCAAATCGATGAGGGAGTTGAGAGAGAAGAAGAAGTTATTAGTAATGTTTAAAACTGCGTGGATATCTTCTTGGTATTTAATAAAAACAACCACATCATCAGCGTAGGCAGATAAAGCCACATTATTGTGAAAACCCAGTAAAAACAGGCCTTGAACACATGAGCGTAGCTTATGGAGGAGGGGTTCCAGGGAGAGCGCATAGAGCATCCCAGACAGGCACAGCCCTGTTGGACACCTCTACACACTCTAAAAGGAGTGCACAAGCATTGACCTTCAGCATACTCTCAATGGTACTGTACAGCACCTGGATCTTGGCTATCAGACCAGCACTGAACCCAAACTTCTCCATGGTTCTCCACAGGAAGTTGTGTTCCAACACGGTCAAAAGCCTTTTCTTGATCTAAAGAAAGTAGACCAACACTCACCACCGATGAACTGGAGACCTCCAAAACATCCCTAATGAGGCAGACGTTGTCTACCATGGACCTACCAGGTACACAGTACGTCTGGTCCTGATGGATGACCTGCTCCATGGCCTCCCACAGCTGGATGGCCAAGGCCCTGGAGAGAATCTTGTAGTCCGTGCAGAGAAGGGACACACGGGGCCAGTATTTTATGTCCTGCAGGTTTCCTTTCTTTGGCAGGAGGGTGATGACGGCCCTCCTGCAGGACAGAGGCAAGGAACCGGTGGCGAGACTCTCGTTGAAGACCTCCAGGATGTCTTGAGCGAGGATGTCCCAGAAGGCCTTGTAGAACTCCACAGAGAGTCCGTCGATGCCCGGGGCCTTTTGGCCCTGCATTGTCTGTAGGGCCACATGCAGCTCCTGTGCCGTCAACGGGCACTCCATCCGGTAGTTGGTCTCCTTGGAGACCCTGGGTAGTCCTTCACTAAAAACACTAAAACCACTGAAATAATCCTTGTCATCTTTAAAATCAGTCTTGTAAAGTGCAGTGTAAAATCCCACCGCTCTCCTCCTGATCAGCCCTGGGTCAGTCAGCTCCTGCCCCGTGTCTGACAGCAAGGAGTGGATAAACTTCCTCTGCCCAGACTTCCTCTCAAGGCCGAAAAAGAAAGTCGAGGGTGCATCCATCTCCAAGATGTTTTGGATTCTGGACTGGACCAGGGCGTCCTGTGCTCTAGCACCCAGCAGGTTGGCTAAAGCTGTCTTTTTGGTCTTGAGGACTTCAACAGATCCTCCATTTCCAGTGGACTCGTTCAAACGCTCGAGCTCCACTATCTCAGTCTCCAGATCCCTGATAGAGCCAGTGATGTGACGAGTAACACTGAGAGTGTGCTGCTGACAGAAATTCTTGTCTGTGTCTTCCCGTGGTCCCACCACTGTTTTAAGTAGCTAAACTTGCCCTTACTCTGCCTAAAACCAGGCCAAAAGTAACTAAGAGCATCTTTAAAAATCACATCGGAGGCTAAAACTGAATTAAAATGCCAGGAGGCGCTTTTTGGTAAAATGTTGTTAATGAAAACAGCACATAAAACCAAAGCGTGATCAGTAAAACCCACAGGCATGATACGACAAGATACTACATTTAAACACATTAAAATTGTGTTTAAAACAGTAAAAGCAATCTAAACGAGCTAAAGACACCCTATCTGTTGTGACTCCTACTCTGGCCCCACCTCCTCCTGGGCAATCAGCTCAACCACCACCACCTGGGCCCTCTCCTTCAGCTGCACCCAATCCGCCCAAACGACTCTGCACCCATAAAAGGCCCCTATGCACTCAGGCCAGTGCTTGATCTTACTGATGTTTTTGGCAACACTTCCCGTCGACCCAGCATCTCTCCAGGCTCCCCAGCGACCCCCCCAGCGCCTCCCTGCGTCTCCCTGCGTCTTCCAGCGTCTTCCTGCGACTCCCAGCGTTCTCCAGCGTCTCCCCCGGCTCCTCTGCAACCTTCCTAGCCCCTCTTCCTCTGACCTCTTCCTCTTCCCTTCCTCGGACGGATTTCCCCTGGCCTCTGGACACTTGGACTCCCCCACGTTACCCTCCCCCCTCGAAAGAAGAGTGGAGGCCCACTCTGCCCAGCTCTCCTCCCTTCAGTCGGAGCTAACCAAGGCCTTCCCCACAATCCAAGGGGAGATTTCCGAGCTCCAGAGCTCCTCCCAGACCACCTCCAGTACCCTGTCCGCCCTCTCCAACCAGATGTCCGCCATGGCAACCGTTTTGGCTTCCATTCTGCAGAAGCTAGGCAGCGACCCCGGCGGGGCTGCTCCATCAGAACCATCTCTCCCGCTTTCTCCCCGAGCCGAGCCCAACCTTGCCAGCCCCCGTGTGTTCGGCGGGGATTTCGACCTGGGCAAGGGGTTCCTCCACCAATGTGAGCTGCTCTTCCGCCATCAGCCCTCCAGATTTGTTTCCGACGAGGCCAAGGTTGGATTTATAACCTCCCTCCTGGCCGACAAGGCATTGAGCTGGGCCATAGCTGCCGTCGACCTGGACCCCCGCCTCTCCTCAGACTACAGCGCCTTTCGACGGGAGTTCAAGGCTGTGTTCGAGCACCCCACCTACGGTGAAGACGCCGCGAGTCGTCTGCTCGCTCTCCAGCAGGGGTCACGGTCAGTTGCGGAGTACACCCTTGAGTTCCGCATCCTGGCTGCAGAGAGCCGCTGGGGCGAGACCGCGCTCCGTAGCGCCTATCGACGGGGCCTGAGTGAGGCAATCAAGGACCTGATTGTGAGGGACCGCCCCTCGTCACTCAACGAGCTGATCACCCTCTCGCTCCAGATGGATGAACGACTACGGGAGCGCCGCCAGGAGCGCGCCCAACGTGCGGGCGGTTCTACCCGCCAACTCTCCCACCGCACTTTCTCTGCCCCTGACTTCTCCCCTACCAGCACTGCCGCCCCGCCTCCTCACATCCCCTTGCAATCCCCAGCTCACTCCTCCCCCAGAGCCGGAGAGGAACCCATGCAGATCGGCCGGTCCCGTCTCTCACGGCAGGAGCGGGAGCAAAGACTCCGAGACCAGTTGTGCCTGTACTGCGGAAACAACGGCCACTTCATCCAAGCCTGCCCCGTCTGACCAAAAGGGCCTGCTCACCAGTAGGGGGAGTACTGGTGAGCCGAGCTGTGATTCCCCAACCCACCGAGCAACACAACCGCCTCTTCCCCGCAACCCTCTCCTGGGATAAGGAGTCTATTCCGGTGAGTGTTCTCATTGACTCTGGGGCTGATGAGTCCCTGATGGACTTTTCTCTCGCGCGTCAAGCTGGCATTCCCCTGGTTCCTCTCGATCGCTCCCTGTCCCCCCAGGCGATCGATGGCCGCTCTCTGGGTAACATCACGCATCGCACCATCCCACTCACCCTAACACTCTCGGGTAATCACATAGAGAGTACACGTTTCCTGGTTTTGCACGCCCCCACCGCTCCACTCGTGTTAGGAAGACCGTGGTTGGAAAGGCACGACCCCCACATCTCATGGGCTTCGGGTCGGATCCTGGGGTGGAGCGTGGCCTGTCACGCCAACTGCCTTCGCTCCGCCCCCTCTCCATCCAGTAATCCCAGGCCCGCGCTCACTCCCCCGGATCTCACTGGTGTTCCCCCTATCTACCATGATTTAGCCCCAGTGTTCAGTAAGGACAATGCTCTGTCCCTTCCCCCTCACCGGCCCTATGATTGCCCCATCGACCTCCTCCCCGGGGCTCCCTACCCCACGGGTCGACTTTACAATCTCTCCGTCCCAGAGAAGGAGGTGATGCGCAATTACATCACAGAATCCCTTGCCTCTGGTATCATAAGACCATCTTCATCCCCCTTAGCAGCAGGTTTCTTCTTTGTAGCCAAGAAGGATGGCGGCCTGAGGCCCTGCATCGACTTTCGCAAACTTAACAACATCACCGTTAAGAATAAGTACCTCTTCCCCTTATGAGTTCCACGTTCGAGCCTCTCACTCATGCCCGGGTGTTCACCAAGTTAGACCTCCGCAACGCTTACCACTTGGTGCGGATCAGGAAAGGGGACGAATGGAAGACCGCCTTCAACACTCACCTCGGGCACTTCGAATACCTGGTCATGCCCTTCGGCCTCTCCAACGCCCCCGCCGTCTTCCAGGAGTTGGTCAACGATGTGCTCCGAGACATGATCAACGTCTTTGTGGTGGTCTACTTGGACGACATCTTGATCTTCTCCCGCACCATGGAGGAGCACCACCAGCATGTTCGCCTGGTCCTCCAACGGCTTTTGGAGAACCGACTCTTCATCAAAGCCGAGAAGTGCGTCTTCCACTCCGCCTCAGTGGGGTACCTCGGCTACATCGTGGAGGAGGGGCAGGTGCGCGCAGATCCGGCCAAGATCCAGGCTGTGGTGGAGTGGCCACGCCCCACCGACCGCACTCAGCTTCGCCGGTTCCTTGGGTTCGCCGGGTTCATCCGGCGGTTCATCAAAGGGTTCAGCCAAGTGGCTGCCCCTCTCCACTCTCACCTCCACCTCGCGCCCTTTCACCTGGACACCGGAGGCTGAGACCGCCTTCTCGGCCCTCAAGGACAGGTTCACGACGGCGCCGGTGCTCGCCCATCCAGACCCCGCTCGGCAGTTCATCGTCGAGGTCGATGCTTCGGATGCGGGCATCGGGGCAGTCCTCTCCCAGCGGTCCGAGGCAGACCAGAAGATTCACCCATGTGCCTACTTTTCCCGCCGTTTTGATCCGGCTGAACGAAATTACGATCTGGGCAACAGGGAACTTCTGGCGGTCTATGGAGCCTTGGTGGAGTGGAGACACTGGCTGGAGGGAGCAAAGCACCCGTTCCTTGTGTGGTCGGACCATAAGAACTTGACCTATGTGAGAACGGCCAAGAGACTCAATCCCAGACAGGGCCGCTGGGCTCTCTTCTTCAGTCGGTTTGACTTCACCCTCACTTTCCGTCCAGGTTCCAAGAATATCCGGGCTGATGCCCTCTCCCGCCAGTTTCCGGAGGAATTCCCCGGCGCCCCCAGGGACCCTGACACCATCGTTCCCCGGCCCGGGTCATAGGGGTCATCTCCTGGCCGATCGAGACGGCCGTCGAGCAAGCCCAGAGAGACGAGCCAGATCCTGGGAACGGGCCTCAGGACCGAATGTTCGTGCCTTCCTCCGTCCGGCCGCAGGTGCTAGAGTGGGGCCACTCCAGTTGTTTCGCCTGCCATCCTGGCGTGCGTCGGACGGCGGAGTTTGTGCAGCGGCGCTTCTGGTGGCCCAACCTCCAAGAGGATGTTCGGGAGTTTGTGGGCGCCTGCACGGTCTGTGCCCGCAGCAAGGCCTCCCATCGCTCGCCAGCAGGCCTTCTGCACCCCCTTCCCGTCCCCAGTCGACCCTGGTCTCACATAGCCCTGGATTTTGTGACGGGCCTCCCCGTCTCGCAGGGGAACGACACCATCCTGACCATTGTGGACCGCTTCTCCAAGGGGGTCCACTTTGTCGCTCTCCCCAAACTCCCTTCTGCTGCAGAAACTGCTGAACTCCTGGTCTCCCACGTCGTACGTCTCCACGGGATCCCCCTTGACGTGGTCTCTGACCGTGGCCCCCAATTCACTTCTAGGGTGTGGCAGGCCTTCTGCAAGGGGATTGGGGCCACGGTCAGCCTGTCCTCTGGGTACCACCCCAGTCCAACGGACAAGCCGAACGGGCCAACCAGGCTTTGGAGGCGGCCCTGCGCTGCGTGACCACCAGCAATCCTGCCTCCTGGTCCAAGTTCCTGCTGTGGGTGGAATACTCCTCAACGCCATGGAGAGCTCTGCTACTGGTATGTCCCCCTTTCAATGTTTCCTGGGCTACCAACCCCCTCTGTTCCCCCAGCAGGAGCTGGAGATCGCAGTGCCGTCTACCAGGGCCCATCTCCGCCGATGTCGGCGCATCTGGAAGACTGCCCGCAAAGCCATCTTGCGGGCCACTGAGCAGTCCCGGCGTTCGGCCAACCGGCGAAGGAGGCCGGCCCCTGCTTACCGACCTGGCCAGAAGGTCTGGCTGTTGGCCCGGGACCTCCCCCTCCAGACCTCGCAGACTTCCTCCAGAAAACTGAACCCCCGCTACATCGGTCCCTACACCATCTGCA
This sequence comes from Takifugu flavidus, assembly GCF_003711565.1. Taxonomy (NCBI): domain Eukaryota; kingdom Metazoa; phylum Chordata; class Actinopteri; order Tetraodontiformes; family Tetraodontidae; genus Takifugu; species Takifugu flavidus. The sequence continues at coordinate 9,429,058 of NC_079541.1, read as the reverse complement.
GCATCGTCAACCCCTCTGCAGTCCGTTTGGATCTCCCTGCCGCCCTCAAGGTTCACCCGGTCTTCCACGTCTCGCTCATTAAACCCTTCTCCACCAGCCCCCTGTCCCCTCCTGCTCCGACTCCACCTCCCCCACAGGTCCTGTCGGACGGAGAGCCGGTGTGGAGCGTTAACAAGCTGCTGGCGGTCCGCCGACGGGGAAGGGGCTTCCAGTACCTGGTGGATTGGGTGGGTTACAGCCCCGAAGACCGGAGCTGGGTGCCCCCATCCTATCTCGCTGACCCCTCCCTCCTCGAAGACTTCTACCGAGACCACCCGGATGCTCCTGGGCGGTCGTCCGGTGCCTCCCGTAAGGGGGGGGGGGTACTGTTGTGACTCCTACTCTGGCCCCACCTCCTCCTGGGCAATCAGCTCAACCACCACCACCTGGGCCCTCTCCTTCAGCTGCACCCAATCCGCCCAAACGACTCTGCACCCATAAAAGGCCCCTATGCACTCAGGCCAGTGCTTGATCTTACTGATGTTTTTGGCAACACTTCCCGTCGACCCAGCATCTCTCCAGGCTCCCCAGCGACCCCCCAGCGCCTCCCTGCGCCTCCTGCGCCTCCCTGCGTCTCCCTGCGTCTTCCTGCGACTCCCAGCGTTCTCCAGCGTCTCCCCCGGCTCCTCTGCAACCTTCCTAGCCCCTCTTCCTCTGACCTCTTCCTCTTCCTCGGACGGATTTCCCCTGGCCTCTGGACACTTGGACTCCCCCACGGACTCTCGCCCCTGGATCTCGGACTTGGTTCGTCTGCCGCTTCATGCACCTATAGTTTGTCTCGGCCTCTCTCATCATTTAGTTTCTTCCCTCCTGTTTTTTTGCTTCATTAAACCTTCTGAGTTTACTTTTAATTCCCATGTCTGTCTGCCTTCTTTGGGGTTCCGCCACACTTGACCGCCAGTCCTCTCGAGCTTAACACTATCATCTCTAATGTGGGACCATGTATACTGTCTGCAGCTTGTTTGAGTTCGCAGCCTGTGTGAATCCAGCTGCCTCAGGACCTGCTGCGAGGACAGATACAGCTCTGCTTGGTTCCGATCTAAAACCTCGTCTTCAATACAGTCAAAATCACCACCCAAGCATAAATAATCAATGGAGCCACACTCCTGGAGTTTTTTTCCGAGCGTCTAAAAAGAGCTTCCTCTCTGCACCGCTGTTGGGAGCATACACATTAATAAAAGCAGCACTGAACTGGTCAAACTGGGTCGTGATTAAAAGACACCTCCCCTGAACAACATGATCAACGGTAAAAGATGTTAGGTTAAAACTCTTAGACAAGAGGATCCCCCACCCAGCACCAGTCAGCCTCATTAAAAACATCACCATGAGTTTCTTGCAGAAACATGACATTAATTTTTATAAATCATTGTTTCATACACTAAAACTCTTTTTTCTCCTCTCTACCTCCATTTATGTTTAAACTCCCAATCTTAAAACAACTCATTAAAAATGGGAGATAAAACACAGAGTAATAAAACAGTGATGAAGCTAAAGAACTAAAAAGGTGCATTTCCCAACATCATTACAGTAATTCTCTCCTAACTTTGAGGATCTGTTTTTTCAGTCTAAAAACCTCTTGATCAGTAAAAGCTGCCTCAGCCTTATTTTTGATGTGGCGTCTGGCAGAAAAATAAAACTGCTGTTTAACAGGAAAGTAATGTTCAATGTTTATTCCCTTCATATTCTTTGTATATTCTTCCTGTAAAAACAATTTAAATATTTTAGGAGGATAGGATTTATCCTCCTGACTACCCAGGTTCTTTTGGTGAAGGTCACCATTGTCAGACACACAGCCCTCGCAGTTGCTGCTTTCTGACTCTCCGGTCTTCTACCTGTCTGTCTGCTCTTTTTAGCCTTGACAGGACCAGACTTGTTGCTGCTGTGGAGCCTTGATGGAGCTGCAGACCAACCAGCTTCCTGCTCCATCAGCTCCACAGTATCAGCTGCTCCACCACAGCCCAGCTCCTCTTCCTAACCCACCTCACCTTCCTGAAGCCCAGTTTCCCCCTGCTCAATCACACCACCTGTCTCACCTATATGTTCACCCCCCTTACACACGCTCCACCTGTGTTACCTAACTCTACACACACTCCTCCTGTCTCCCCCTCCTGTAAACACACTTCATCAGTTTCACCATCCTGTACACTCACTTCACCTTTCTCACCCACCAGTTGTGGCACCAGCACCTCACCTGTGCTCCCATCATTACCCACCGGGGCCATCGCCCCGTCAACCCCCTGACCCTCAGCTCCGGCGGCAGGTCGTTCAGCAGCAGCTCCAGGCTCTGCCGTGCAGGGCTCCGCAGCAGCAGCCCCGGGAAGCTCCCCCGAGCCCGACGCAGTCGATTTGGCTGCGTGCAAACACACCTTAATTAAATGTCCCACTTCACCACAAAAAATACACTTCATGTGTGCCGATGAGGCGAACAGAACATAATCAAAGTCCTCCACCTGGACTTTAAAACGTACATTTATATTAAGGATCATGTAAACCTCCTGGGGATGAGACACTACGTGTTTTCATAGTGTAGATTTACATCCAGACATGACTTTCCTCATAGGAGAAATGATCTTGCCATGTCTGGACAACTCCCGACACAGAAACTTGTCTGTAATCAACAGGGGCATGTTGGACAGGGTAACCTTGGTGGCCGGCTGGCTCAGAGGCAGAACCGCCTCGAACCTTCCACCGACACTGATACCGGCCTCCACCAGGCAGTTCACCTTTTCCACCTTCTCCACAAACAAGACTACGTGTGACGGGTGCAGTTTGGACCCAAATGCAGCACTCTGGAAAGCTGGACTGTAGTAATGCCTTTTATTAACACACGGGCAAACAGGAACTCGGGCAGACAAGGAAACACAGGAAATAGTCCGTTCTTCAGGCTCCGGGCCCACACAAAGTCTATGGGTTGCAGGCTCGGGGAGTGGGACGAGCAGCAGCGAAGTCGGGGCCGGGCGGAGAAGTCAAAACCAGGTGAGCAGACAGGAACCAGAGACGCTGAGGCAGAAGTCGTAGTCAGGGGCAGAAAGAAGGTAGGTTGTCCGGGGAACAGGCAAGGCAGGCAGAACGAAAACAGGCAGGGTCGGTAACGGGTAATCCGGCAGGGAAACAACGCTGGAAAGTCTCACATGAAAGCAGAAGAACAATCTGGCACTGAGTGAGTGTGAGGCTGGAGAATATATACTGGTAGGTGAGCTGATTGATGAGTGAGGGCAGGTGTGTGATCAGTGACTGAGAGCAGGTGTGGTGATCAGAGGGTGTGGTGTGAGCAGGGCAGTGGAAAAGTACTGGGACAGGAGGGAACTGGGGAAAAGGGGCTGTGACACTACGGCCCCGTTCATCTGGGCAGCCAACTTCACGGACACATGTGCGATCACCTCCCCCACAGCCAGGGCCACCTCCTCCGCGGTGTACAGAGACATGCCCCCACCTTAACGGCATGTCCGCGATAACCAGGAGAGATCCCCGCTACCACCACCAACCATCATGCCAACCGGCCAGACAAACGCTGGCTGGTTGTATGGCAAAACACCGAAAACTAAACTAACAAACCAACACATTACACCACCAACACTTAAATAAACTATACCCACAAAACCCTAAAAAAACATCTTAAACAATTCAAAAAGGTTGAAAGATTCTCAAACGAGAATGCTCTCAGCTCACATCACGCTCCTCACAGATAGAGAGAGGCAGAGAGAGAGAGAGAGAGGCAGAGAGAGAGAATACAGTCTGAGCAAAGAGTTCAAAGGAGCCCCTACCTGTCTCCAAGTCCTCATCATGTATAAGAGGTCAGAGTTTTGGCCATTGTACTTTAGACCGCTTGTCTTCAGAGGGACACAATGTTAGGATCCATTCCAGGATCATTAACTCCTGTACAATCAGTGATCACATTTTTGTTCCTTATTTTTGTCGTTTCATATTCAGTGAACTTCCAGCAGAGCGAAGAAAAGCCATAAGATAGTAAAGGGAGAGTGATGGTAACATCTGGCGCTGTCACGTTTGCCTGCAGATGTTGCCTGCTGATTGGACAATTTTCAGAAAAGCATAAGAAACATTGGATCGGCCTGTCAAATATGATTAACGACCAACAACGAAGCAGCTGACAGACTTGTGATATTATTCCAAACAAGTTGTGGGCCCCATCGTGAATGAGACAGGCCTGTCTGTACCTGAGTGATGAGGCATTAATGTGAAAATGTTTTGAGAGCTTATACTCTAATCTAAGACCATATTCTTTGATGGAGTCATATTACAGAGGCACAAAGGAAGACCCCAAAGGTCCCTGTTGCTTCTGTCAGAGTCAACCAAAACAGGTAGGAATCCTGATCATTAAGAGGAGCAGCACAGAATAAAGATCCTTACTTTAAAGATGGTAAAGTAACATAGATTTACTGCCCCAGCTCCTTCTTCTTGTAGTGGAGGGTCTTGCGTGGCCGGAAGACCTCGGGAGCTCACTTGTCCCATCACAGCTGTCTCGGGTAAAAAAAGTGGTTGGGTCCGAGCTGGTTGGTCCTGATGATGGGGTAGGATGCCACCATGGTCCAGTGGACATGAGGTCCTAAGGGTTGGGAGCCATCACACTGTTCTGGTACCGACCGGCGAGTGATGGGTGAGGGAGTTGCCAGGACTCAGAAATGAAACTAAACAGAGGCTTGGGGTTTTTTGTGACTCAGCATTTTTACAGTACTCATTCCATTCAAGGTGAGCTCACTTGAAACAAACAAGTATATTTAGAAAGTAACATTGCTTCCAATATGCAGACAAACAGCTGCCCAGTTAGCCACCAGGTCCAACAGTGCTAAATAACTCGAAAAATATACTTTTAGCCTGTCAGCAACATTTGATAAACTCAACTAATGTTTTTATTGCTTAAAATGTTACGTGATGTGTGTGTCCTTAAATTGTGTTTGTATTTTGATTAAAGACTTTTGATAGCTTGGATTTTGCCTCCAACTGTAATAAAGGATTTATTGTAGCATTAATTCTATCTTTTCTGTTAGAACGAGAAAAGAGCCAACAGTCTGAAACAAATATTTATCAGAGACAAGTTGCGTTTATATGCTAACGGCGTCACAAAAGTTTCCTGCTGTTTTCATTACGAAGAGCCCGGCCACCATGTTGAGGCACCATGTTGTCATGGAAACCCAGCGCTGTCAAATTAAACTGGTGACGATCTTCCTCCTTTCCCTTGTTACCTGTAAGAGGTGGGAGGAGCTTGGAGTTGGCTGATCTGGGTCCTGTGTGCCCTGCCGCCTCACCCACTCTAACTTATCGCTCTGCATCCTGCCCCTAGCAGCTCGTAAGGTTTGGTTGGGTTTTGGTTTGACTTTTCTTCAAGCACCTCGCACCGTAATACACATGCATGTCCACATGCATGTCCACTCGCACGCATGCTCTTGCCCACTGTGTCCCTTTTTCTTGTGGTAGCCAAACTAAACAAAACATCTGTCATCAAACATGAACAGAGATTAAGCACGAAATAAGCGCCAACATGCCAAAACCAAAAGTACCAAATTGTTGGGACCTTTTTCCTTTCGCTGATGTCACAGGTCTCGGGGTTGGAGATGTAGTACCCACATGTTTTTGTGTCAGGTGTCACAAACCGGATGAGAACCCAAATGCTACACCAGAGTTTGGCTGAGCACCGCTCTATTGTCAGACACCGACAACAGACAGGATTCACCAGGGAGCAAGCAGAATAGAATAGTCGGGGACAGGCAAGGTCGAGATCGGGCAGAAGACAGACAGGGTTTACCGGGGAGCAGGCGAGGTCAGAACTGGGCAGGCAGGCAAACAGGAATACGCTGGAAAGTCATCTGAACACGAATAACGATCTGGCAGGGAGCAGGTGTGCCTCCGGGGATTAAGAAGGGGGCTAATTAGTGTCCTGATGCACAACAGGTGTGCGGGGCAAAGCGACCCATGGGCATGATTTCCCGCAGCTGTGACAGTCAGGACTCCCTTCATGAAACATTTCATGGTGGAGCTGAAGCGAGTGTGGATTTCAACCTCATTCATTTCTTCATACACAGGCCTTGGCATAACGAGATGCATCTAGGAAAACATACAGCCATGAAGTTAAGGCTTAACCTTTCCACTACTGCTGTTCTGGCCAGGCTAGCTGTGAGACTCTATCAGTGGGTGGAGCTGAACTGACTGTCAGGGAGGGGGGACTGGACCAGGCACATCCTCGGTTCTGCCGCCGGCACCCTCTTAGGAACGTGCCTTTGGATTTGCAAACCTGGGTGGTGACAGAGACAGGACAGTGGGTTCCAGCTCTTGGGGATTATGCTCCTCAGTCTCCCTGCTAAGGTCCACTCAGGGGTCTCTCCAATAGTGTGTGCAGTGCAGTTTTTATCCTGGCTGTGTAACATTAGATCACCTTTACACACTCAGCAGGGTCTTGGACTGGGACTGTAGGAACAGTCGATAAAGTCTCTCCAGCTGGTCCAGAATGCAGCAGCTAAGGCACTGACTAAAACCAGGAACAGAGCTTCTCTACCCTGGCTCCCTGTTAAACTTAAAGTTGATTTTTAAATCCCGCTTCTCACATGTGAAACTGTTCATGGTCTTTGTCCTTATTTAATTGCTCAAGGGTAACTGGGCAGTGCTCTACCAGAACACCTTCCAGGTTTTGTCTGCAATGGGGCTCCAACTAAGAACCCTCCACGTTCACGCCCAGGTCCCAAATGATTGAACTCCCACTGCCCAAATAATTTGTGTTATTAATGCTGACGTTACTGCTAGAGCCTGTCTTGCATTTCTTTTTGTAGTGTTGCCAATCCTGGATACAGTCCATAAAGACCCAAAGGATGGGTGGGCCAGACCTCCGTATGAGAACATCTGAAGTTGCAGCTCGGCCCCTGGACTTATTTCTATTCACTGTATATAATAATATATATTACTGATGGAAATGTTGTCTGTCCATCCCAGGTAGACAGATCACTCATCAGTGGCTCTCCTTCAGGTTCTTTCTTTTCCCTAAAAGGGTTCTAAATTTTCCCTGACCTGGTTCGAGGGTCAAAAGACGGATTATGTCACAACTGTGCAGCTTGTAAAGTCCCAACAACATATGCGAATGAGTTCACCTACTCAGTCCACATGTGCTTTGTGGTCTTTGAGGTGTTGGCCCATGCCCCTTTGGGATTCCTGTTCATGACTTTATGGACACCATTAAGGCCCAGACTGGCTGTTATCTCTAAATCTGAGACGTCTGTGTAGATTCTCAATCATCCAGGTCATCATATCCAAGGTAGTTTTCTCTGTCAACTGGACTGTGTTTCTTCTCTTTGAAGATGTTTTGCCTTCTATCCAGAAGGCTTCTTCAGTTCTGAACTCGCTGGGGACCGAACTTGAAAATATAGCCCCTGTGGACCATTGGCACGTTAATGATCTGAGTGGTCACCTGGGAGTCGTTGGCAGGGTTGTTTGTAGGGTCGTTCACTTAGTTTCGGTTGAGAAACTAGGTGAAATCTGAGACCCCAGTCCTCAGCTAGAAATGGACCAAATGCCCTTTCCCTTATCCTGCTGGTAATGGGGCACTTGGAGTGTATTGGGACTTTGTTCACGGGTGAGGGTAGAATGTTGTGAGAGATCGACGAAGGGGACGCCGAGGCCTCGGCAGCGATGCAGCAGTCAAACCTCAAGATAATCTATGGTCCTCCCTCACCCATGGTCCCCAGCGGATCAGTGATTGATTATTGCAGTTCTCAGTCCACTGTACATCTTGTTTCCAGACTTCTGGCTCCTGTCTGCTGCCATCTCCACATTCTTCGCTCATCAGTCAAATTTACACACATCAAGCACAACAGAGTTAGAGTCCAGAAGGACAAAAGACAGGGAGACCATCAGCCAGACCCTCAGCAAAGATAACAGCAAAGAAAGTAGGCCTGTGGAGATACCCCCTCCCACCTCCTTCAGAGGAATACAGAGACCAGAACACCATCCCGGTAAAGGTGATGGTCTTTCCTGCTGGTTTCATGGGGAGATAAGAGCAATTTAACCTGGAGGGATTCTTGTCCTATCTTTGTGGGGACTTTCATAGACATAATATTTTCCTTACCCACACCCTGACTGTCACAATTAACCCCCTAACCCTAACCATGTCCCTAATCTTGACCTCGACCCAGACCATGACCAAACACTCTTTTGAAGCAGAAATGTCCTCCTTTCCCCAAAATGTCCCAACTTTGAAAGTATAATGATGTTGGCATTTATCAAGTATGAGAACACACACACACACACACACACACACACACACACACACACACACACACACACACACACAGGTGTAAGACAGACTGACATCTGCTACTTTTATTGAACTGCTTCAGTACTGGAGTTTCATGGACAAAACAATGGCACAAGACTGTTACACTTTCTCTTTGGGTACAACTAACACACAATAGTTCCTCTACAAACTGGACTAAAGTTCACACACACCATTTTTCTTTTTATCTCAGGCACCCGGAATACTCGTGCACACACACGCACTCACACACACACATTCCATTAACAATAGAATACATTCTCAGGAAAACATCATCATCAACAATGCTCATCTCAAACAGGAAATACCAAAGATGTGTGTCAGTTATTGGTGGAGAACCTTTAATATGATGGGAGCTTTGATGTGGCTGTACTGTTTGATGATCCAATGACCTCATCAGGTTGGAGATATCTTCATTTCTGCACCACAGTAGAACCTATGACCTGGCCAGAGGCATGACAGACACCAGGCTTGGTCCAGTTACAGCTACTAAATACAGATTTTCATTTCAATACACTTTGAAAATAAAGGTGTAGAGCAATAAAAAACATAGAAGTTCCATTTTTAGCACTTTCACAGTTTATTGCAACCCCTTTTTCACAACAAGCAGCACCCTGATGTTCCACCAGAGGCAGAAATATCTAGTTTGACAGGGAATAGTTTTGCTCCTTTATTAAAACTTATAACCAATTCTTGAGGAGTTCATGCTGTGCTGCCTGTTTCATAGTGCTGCTCTAACCCTAACCCTAACCCTGACCCTGACACTAACCCTGACCTTAATCCTAAACCCAACTCTAACAATGATCCCAACCCAACCCTGACCCTAACCCCAAAGACAACCCTAACTCTAACCCTAACACTGAACCCAACCCTAAACCCATCCTGACCCTGAATGTGACCCTGACTCTGACCCCAACCCTGCAGCATTTGTTTTATTATAATTTCTTTTGAACTGTTGTAACCACAGATATGGTATTTTCCAGTTCAGCCCCCCAAGTGCAGATTGGCATGAATGACTGTACCATGACTATACACATAGAATACACAAATTACAATATATTCAGTCTTCAATAGTACAACCCTAATGCCAAAAGCTAAAACTAATCCAGAATTAATTCATTAAATTGACTCATTTAAAAACTAGATTTTTGGAACTGTGGTGGAACGCCAGGCACACACTTCCTTCACAACATTTCTGGTTGACTGATATTACGGCTTTCTGGACAGACCCTATGATGAACGCACATTTAATAACCATAAAGTGCGGCAGGATATGAAAAGTTTGAAATCATCAAAGCCGTGAGTCACATGGCTGTGACCTGCAGATGCAGCCAGATGTGGTCAAATCCACATCTGGCTGCATCCCCTGAGCTGGATGGCAAATATTAAGCAGGTGAGGCTGGAATATGTAGGCATATCAGATAGCATGCTATCATCAGCTAGCGCACTATCATCAGCTGCAACTGTCCCGCTCAGATAAAAAGAGTGGGAATCATGAACTTTTCAGAAAGGTGTTCCTACAGATTTGAAGTGGGCTTCTTTAGGTCTCTGCACACAGATTTTCACAGCATACTGAAACAAATAACTTAGTTGCTGAGTAGCCGAATAGATGTCTAGCTTGAACCATGCTCCATCTCCTTTGGGTCAACCACAGCTTTGTGGTCAAATCGGACCAAGGGTCCAATTTCTGGGACATTCTAAAACCACACGTTTGTGCAGGTTTGTTTGAGGTGGGATTCCTTCCTGGTCAACAACACTCAGACCAGATGCGAATGAAGCCAAGGGAACATCTGCTCCACCGAGATCATGTTGGCTGATGTCCAGCTGAAGCTGATGCAGCACGAAGGCCTGTTTTTGGACCATCTGTCCGTCCCCCTCCAGTCTTTCCAGTAATGCCACCATCGTCTCTCAGCTCCACTCACATTGTGCCGTCATTAAGTCCAACTTTTGAACTGTGTTACAGGAGTTCCGTCTATATTAGTGGAAGGATAGAAACTGGGTTATTAGCTGGGTTATTAAAGCGTCCCTCCGCCCTGGACAGTGGACTTAGCGCATGTGGACAAATGCTGATATTTCATTAGAGAGGCGGACGTGGTTGTAGCGTCTCTGAAGGACGCTGTTTCTTCTCTCTGGCTGGATGAGGGATGAAGCAGGAATGGGCAATAAAACACCAACTGCAACGTGTGACATCATCTCCCCTCTGGGAGCACTGGTGAGTGAGTGAGTGAGTGAGTGAGTGAGTGAGTGAGTGAGTGAGTGAGTGAGTGAGTGAGTGAGTGAGTGAGTGAGTGAGTGGTGAGTGAGTGAGTGAGTGAGTGAGTGAGTGAGTGAGTGAGGAGGGAGGGAGTGAGGGAGTGAGGGAGTGAGCTATCAGAGAAAGAGAGGACGTTTTTAGTGGATCCCGTTTAAAACAACACAAAGGTCACAAATATTCAACTCAGAGTTTTTTCCTACAGTTTAAAATATAAAATTCAAGTGCAATTAAAGTTCCAAATATTACTTACATCACACACATCTCTCTCAAACACATTCTCATACTTGCAGGTAGTTCCTCCCAGTTTTATATGTAGCTAAACTCTATTTCATCCCATTGGATCCTTGGCTGGGCCCCAATAACCCACTGAAGCTCCGCCCACTCTGCGCCACCTGGACAGGTGGAATAGGTTTAAAGAGGGAGTTAAGTGCACTCGGTCTTTCTCTCAGCTCTGCCTCCTGCTTAGGGTCCAATTCATTATGTTGTATATAAAAAACCAAACTGAAGGAAGCGAAAGCTTAAATCAAGTTGAGGAAAAGGAGGTGAAGGAAGTTGTTGATGAGGCCTTTTTCCCAGACACGGCCATTCAAGTGCTTGTGGGAGCTTTGTTCCTCTTTAATGTTAAAGGAGAAGTTATTGTGTTATTACAAATGTGTGAAAAGGTTCTGGGCTTTTCTTTAGAGACACAAGAAGAGGACTTGTGCAATTGAATCAATCAAAAATCAATAATCAATAATCAATCTCAACTGTGCTGCTTGACTTCAAAATGAGCTGCAAAAGTGTGATGCTGCTGTTCTTTGGTATAAAAGGGGAGTCAATAAATAAGTGTAATTACAGTCCGTTAGCATGTGTTATAACAACAACCACCTTCACCCACACACATCGAGCAACCCTTGAGGGGTGTTAGCCAGAGGGGTCAAAGGTGAGGGAAGGCATCATGTGACAGAAGTAAGAGGCGAGAGGTGTTTACGGTGAACAGAGCGGACAGTGACGGGGGGCTAGGTAACAGGAGGGGGGTCTGTGACGGGACAGAGCCGAGAAGATGGCCTATTTGTAAGGCCGCAGGAACCTGGTGACTTTGGAGCGCAGCAGCTTGATGAAGGAGCGAGGAAACATCTCTTTGGACTCTTGTGCTGTGTACTTGAAGTAGTTCTGAGGGTGTGCAAGGACATCAAACAGGGCTTTTATCAGCTTCTTGTCCTGGAGAAAAGCCAGAAGGTCAAAAGGTCACATGAGCTGCCGACAGAAAGGATGTGACACTGCGGTTTCCAAACCTTCAGGATCTCCTGGTGGTTCTCAGAGGCGTACAGCCTGCCGTCCCTCACTATGTCCTCTATCAGCTGCTGGTAGTCCTCTGGAGGACAGGAAAGATTCACATTATAAAGGCAGCAGATCACAGGCGGACCAGGAAACCGCTGTAGAAGCGTGGGGTTGAGACACGTTAGTGTGCTGAGACTGCTGAGGTGCAGCTTCTGGCCTTCACAAAGATAATGAAAGGTGATCTTTGGCAGGTGCACGGCCACTCAGGTGACCCACCGTCATATGTGACATATGGAACCTGGAAGCCTTTGCCGCTGTTGCCCTCGTTGGACTTGAACTGGATCCACAGCTTGCGGGAGCGCGAGGTGAAGGCGATGGGTCGCTCGTAAGTCTGACATGTCTCGTATGTGGTGATGGAAGTGGGAAGAGCTGAGGGAAGACAAGCATTTAGACCTGGATGTCCACCAGTCCCGGAGGAACTGGGAGCCACGTTGTCCTGGCAACCAGGCAGTTTCTGCGCCACATTTGAACTGTTGACCTTCTAAATACTTTAAATATGCCACCACTCGGGTGGCGACCCAGCAAACCGACACAGTATCAGAGGCGCTGATGGTTCTGGAGCTGAAATGTGGGAACACAGATCGACAATTGGGGGAAGAAGACTGGAGCAAAGATCCAGAAAATCAACTCCCACTAAGAACCGGCTGAAATCTGACTAAATGAGGTGTAAAAGACAACATTATACCGCTCTTCCTCATCACCAGGACATCGCCACACTCGTCCTCGATGGGGAGGAAGATCTCCGGAACCACTATGAGAATCCGTCTTTTGTGTGGTGGGTTGATGGTCCACACACAGTCCACGTTGGACGGGTAATCTCCAGGGTAGTTGGGGGACTCAATGTAGCCAGTGTACTCCCCCAGCTCCCCTCCACACAGCTGGTCTGGGGGGCGAAACACCTACCGTTAAAACTTCAACAGCACCCGCAAAGCCTGAAGATGTTCCCCCACACAAAACATGAGGGGACTGATTGGGGGAGTTACTTTTGCAGTGGGACACATTGGTGGCTCCGTCAAAGTCTGTGGTGGTGTTCCCTGGACAGGTGATGCAGTAGTTCTGCCCAAACTCGGACTGGTAGGTTCCTGCTGGACACCGGATGCAGCGGTGGGTGCTGGAGTTGTAGTAATGTCCAGGGGCGCAGTGGACTGAGGAGGAAGAGGAAGAGGCTAGTTACACTTAGAATAGAACCTTCTCGCCACTGCTGCTGAACCTCGTTTGTGCCAAGCACCAAAAGACTGGACGTGTCCCAGTTCAGTGGTGTCTGTCCCAGATCAGTCCGGGGTTAAATGCACTTACCTTTGGCCTCGCAGTCCCGGAAAGAGACTGAGCCCTCATACTTGGTCATGAGTCCTCCCCCACAGGAGAAGCACAGGACCCGTCCAGGCTCCGGTTGGTACAATCCCAGTGGACAGAGGCGGCATGGACGGAAGCCATCAACAGAGAAGTGACCTGCTGGACACTGGCCTGAGGAGGACAGAAGAAAGGGACACTGTTTACTATTAACAAGCATCCATTCTGAGGGTTGAATAAAAGTGGTATACCATGATAATAACGTTATATCACGTTGTTACAACCACAGGCCCTAAATATGCGCTGTGATCTCAGTTTGTATAAATGGCCGCCAGGTGGCGTCAAAGCTGCATATTTGAAATAAATCGCCACCGTCATGTGGACACGATGGGCTTGTGTCATGTTCTGCACACGTGCCACGGTGGATGAAAGCCTGGAGCAGGATTGTTTATTTAAAGTTACCCTCATTTCCATGGAAGGATGAGAACGGTCAAGGTCAAAACGGTTGGGGTCTGGTGGTGGAGGATGGAGGACATAGAGCTGCTGTTTGAAATGATGATGGGATGCGCGTTACCTCCACACTGAGACACGTTCTTCGCTCCGGTGATGCCCTGTCCTTCTGAGCTGGGACAGGGTTCACAGGACAGCTGCCCTACAGTGTCCTGGTAGGTACCAGGAGGACACTGGACACACTGCTCCTGCTCCCCACTGTAGAATGTCCCCACACTACAGCTCACTGAGGGAGACAACACAGGTCAACCCCTGAAAGGCCACTGGTATCCTCATTCATCTGCACACATACCACACTTTCCATCTTGAAGGACCTGTCCTGTGCTGCAGGCCTCAACACCCTCTGGACCCTTGGACTGTTTCTGAGCTACCTCATATTCTGTCCCAGAGAACTGGATGTAAAACTGCTGCTTGTTGATGGACTTCCTGAGGGTGCGCATGGCGCCCTGCAGCTTCTGCTTCAGCTTCTCTCTTACACAGTCCACATTACAGGAGTCTGAGCAGCAGGAAAAGGACAAAGGACACATTTGGTCTGGCTTTGCTCTTTAAATGATGAAAGTCCAAGGAGAGAAGCACACCTGATGTTTCCTCTTCCTTCATCTCCACTTCAAATTCAGCAGTGATGTGGGACACCTCTTTGGTGGGAGACTTTCGTCCTCTTCTGCGTTTCTTTGAAGAGTCACATTTGAGGTTGACGAAGGTGACCTGGCAGTCATCAGTGCAGGGGAAGTGAGCTCCTGCAGGGGGGGCGAGAGCAGACGGGGGACAAGTGAGTATCAGAAAGCTGTCTCAATGTCAACCGCAGGAGACCTCACTGTGGGTTCACTGCACCCTGACATCCTGGCTGAGAGGACATAAAGACCTGCCTGTCCTCTAATAGGGTTAGGATGGATGGATGGATGGATGGATGGATGGATGGATGGATGGATGGATGGATGGATGGATGGATGGATGGGGGAGGGAGGGATGATGGATGATAGGATGATGGATGGAGGGTGATGGATGATCGGTGGGTTGATGGATGGATGGGTGGATGATGGATGGAGGGATAGATTATGAATGGATGGATGGATGGAGGGAGGGATGAATGGATGATAGGATGAATGGATGATAGGATGATGGATGGAGGGATGATGGGTGGATTGATGAATGGATGGATGATGGATGGATGGATGGATGGATGGATGGATGGCTGAATGGATTGATGAATGGATGATGGATGGAGGGATGGATGATGGATGATGGATGGATGGATGGATGGCTGAATGGATTGATGAATGGATGATGGATGGAGGGATAGATGATGGATGGATGGATGGATGGATGGATGATGGATGGATAGATGGAGGGATAGATTATGAATGGATGGATGGATGGAGGGAGGGATTAATGGATGATAAGATGATGGATGGAGGGATGATGGATGATGGGTGGATGGATGGATGGAGGGATGGATGATGGATGAGGGATAGATGATGATGGAGTGATGATGGATGGATGGATGGATGGATGTGGAGGGAGGGAGGGACGGACGGAGGGACGGACGGACAGATGGATGGATGGTAAAGGGAGGGAGGGAGGGAGGGAGGGATGGATGGATGGATGGATGATGATGGATGGATGGATGATGGATGGATGGATAGATGGATGGATGGATGATGGATGGATGGATGGATAGACAACTACCTACCTTGCTGGTTTTGCCCGGATGAGTCCTTGTTTCTGTCCTTGTTCCGGGGCCTCAGGTGACATTTAGCATCCTTGA
>NC_079541.1:9078605-9108605 GCF_003711565.1 Takifugu flavidus | reverse complement strand
AGTGGCCCCGACCTCAGCGCCCGTGCCCCCTTTCATAAAGGAAAATCAACCAATATCGGTGTTGCGATGAAGAAAACACCCAACTTTAGAGGCTGGGTTTTATTTCCTGAAATCTGTGGACTCTTCAACACTTTCGGCGACATTGCAAGATCACTTGGCGCTAAGTCGAGGCACTCGGGGTTCCTACTTGGATTTTGGCAACCTGAGACGTGGGGGAAGTTCGCAAAGTGATGAGGCTGATGAGTGCTGCAAAACACAGGGAGGACGAGATGGAGGGAGGACGAATTGAAGAGGAGGAAAAATCCATGACGGTACCAGTTACAGGCCTGATTAATGGATGCCTGGGGGAGGGGGGGGTAGCATGGCATGCTGGTTAAAAGGAAGGAGTGTGAGATTCCAGAGGAGGCTCTATACCGCAGATTTGCAACCTTCAGACACAGATGAAGCTTTGGGCTGTGCCCGTCCTGCATTCCACTGGTCCACTGCACCAGGACATCCTGAAACATTGACCTTGTCCCACAGAAGACGTGTCTCTGTGCACCTGCACTTTTTACGCGGAAGCCCCCAAAGTAAACTACTACTAAATGTATGAAAAAACTTCCCTTCTGTCCTGATCTGCTTCTACCACGATGGAACCCCACAGTTTGAGTTCCTCCTGCAGTCCCTGGAACTCAAACTGTCTCCACCTCGAACATTTCCTCTGGACCTGAGAGGGGGGGCGGGTTCCTCAAGGCTGTCTCTTGTCACCACACCCTGCTTAGGAACTGGGCTGTTGATAATAACTTTCCCAAGTCTATTGTCCTCCATCCTGTCCCATGCAAGCCTGCCAGTGGACAGCGGACAAGTAAGGCTTTTGTTGTGAAAAGATATTTACAGGAAATCCTTACGTTTCCTTTTAAGGAGCCAGTATTTATTCTGCCAGTCTGGATTTAGCTTGTTACCCCCCTCCCCACACACACATAGTAGAGCCTTCAGTTGGGGGGGGGGGGTTATCTCCTCCACCCCCGATTCAGTTTATGTCCACCTTTACTAACATGAACGAATGAGCTCCTGCTGGAACTGCAGGGACAAATGGAGGTGCGTGAACAAGTTGCTGGCTCAGCGGAAACCACCTAAAGACCTGTTGCACCACTCTGAGTAAATATGGCTCAAACGCGACAGAAACGCTTGTCGCGCGGCAAACATCTGACGTTGCTACCACGGCTGATAACAGCAACGCTGCAAGCGCAGCTGGGGCTTCTCAGGGCCGACAAAGTGCTGACGGACCTCCTCGCCGGCGCCGGGCAGCGGCGTCACATGTTGTTTAGGCACAGGAACCAAAATGAGTCCACCTTTAATGCAAATGCTGAGAGCAGCAGGTGCATAAAAACAGTCCTGGGTGGGGGGTGAGTCAGGGGGCACTTCTCGGACGCCTCTCTCGCTGTGTGTGTGTGTGTGGGTGTGGGTGGGTGTGTGTGTGTGTGTGAATCAATCAATCTTTATTTATATAGCGTCTGTTACAATCCAAATTGTTTCCCTGTGCTTTCCAGAATCCCAGGGCCTAACCCCAAACAAGCAACAGTGGCAAGGAAAAACTCCCCTTTAACAGGAAGAAACCTTGAGCAGGACCAGGCTCATGTAGGGAGACCCTCCTGCTGATGGCCAGGTGGGTAGAGAGAGAAGAGAGGGGGAAGGACAGGTAGAGGAGAGGAGAGGAGAGGAGAGGAGAGGAGAGGAGAGGAGAGGGGTAAAGGACAGTAGATGAGAGGAGAGGAGAGGAGAGGAGAGGAGAGGAGAGGAGAGGAGAGGAGAGGAGAGGAGAGGAGAGGAGAGGAGAGAGGAGAGGAGAGGGGAAAGGAGAGGAGAGGAGAGGAGAGGAGAGGAGAGAGAGAGGAGAGGAGAGGAGAGGAGAGGAGAGGAGAGGCATGGAGCATAGAAATACATACAAAAATACATTATGTTGAATTAAATTGAACTGAGCATAATCACGCCCCCCCCCCCCCATCATTCATTTCTGTGCTATTCGCATCATTTCAAGTGTTCATTACGAGTATCGTCGTCCGACATTTCAGTTGTTTAAAAACAAACAAACAAAAAATTGCAACCATTTTTGTCATTCTCTGTCAGGAAACAAGACTCACGTTAATTCTGGAAAAATTTGGCACGCTTGTTTGTGATGGACAACAAAATGACTGCAACTTCCACCGTTAATAACAGAAACTGTTACAGGTGCTAGTTAGCTACTGTAGTTACTAGTTACTGTAGTTACTAGTTACTGTGGTTACTAGTTACTGTGTTTACTAGTTACTGTAGTTACTAGTTACTGTAGTTATGAGTTATTGATGGACATCATATGAAAGTCTTGCAGGGTCGATGCTAGAAAAAAAGATTTAACTGCTAGCTTGGAGCGTTTGAAGCAAACTTTTGTGGCACCTGTTGCTAAACCACACTGCTTTAATCCAAAGTCACCCATTTTGTCTGCATTAGACACGAGCGGACATGCTGTCACAGAGGACAAGGGGGATCACGCCAGTCCTTTTCTGAGAGAAGAGGTCGTGCAGTCACGCCGGCATGGACCGACCTGCTGATATCAGCTGGACGGGAAACACGGCAGGTGGGAATAATAGCGGCCAAACTCACCCAGAGCCAGCGCCAGCAGCAGCCATGTGATCCTCGCAGTGCCTCTCATCCTGTCCTGTGTTGGGTTTCCCTACATGCAGTCCCGCTCTATGCTCCTGCAGGCGGTGTCCTGGCCGGCGGCGTTGTGGGGCGGCTAAAACTGCATCCAGCTCCAGCCTTCCTCCTTGGGTTTGTAGCTGCAGTAAATGATCCCACCCCTTGTATTGTGACTTCTTTTATCCTGAAAGAGAAGAATGCTTTTGTTGGTTTCTCTCTGCAGGGTTAAGGCTTTTGGGGGGATCACAGTTTCTGTGGTCTCCCTGGCGGCGTGCTTGTTGCTCAGTGTCACTCTACCCCCTCTCCCTCTCTCTCTCCCCCCCTCTCTCTCTGTCTCTCGCTCTCCCACAGTTTCTAACTGCTGCTGTTTTGTGCTCCGGTCGGTCATCAGCGTTGAGTTGGGAGCTGTCAGACTGGGAGCTCTGCCCACCAGTTGCCCCCCTTATCCCACCCTTATCATGAGGATCCAGGGGCAGACCTAGGCCAGTCCAATCCCAGAGCTCCAGCCGGCACATTTTGAATGACAAAGGAAGTGTTCAGAGAATTAATTCCTTTCTCTATTTGGTTTTTCCCTCCACATTTTTTTAAACAGACCCTGACTAAAATATGTGGGTGACCAGCACTCGTAATTCAATGTAATTTGATCAGGTTTAGAGAGTGGGAGCCTCCACCCTAGAAAATGACTTCGAGAATCAGTCCCAAGGTCCAATTCAGAATTAGAATCCGACTAACTAAATCCGTTTAGACTGTGTACAAATAATCCAAGGGCATCATTGTTGTTTTTTTACAGTGCATTGATGATGATGACGATAATGCTGATGTCATAACAGTGATTATGTCTTTCTTTATCCCATTCAGGGTCAGGGGAGGGTGCTGGAGTCCATCCCAGCTACATATGGTGGAGGGAGGTGAGCCCCCCAGGAGCAGTCGCCAGCTCTGTCTTGGCACCTCCCACCTCTACCAGAACACCATCCGTGTTCGGTCCACCCCGGGTTAGAACGAAAACCCCTCTGTTCCCACCACTAGAAATTCTTAATGATGATAGTTTTGGGAACCTTTTTTTGCTAAAGTGAATAAGAACTACATGAATGTGTCAGCGAGTGTTTCGTCTTTCAGGTCAGACAAACAAACAATCCCAAAAGTCTTAATTTAAAAGAAATTCTTCATTTGGGTGGCAGATCGTGACCAAAGCTGATTTCAATGTGATATCGGCCTCCATCTCAGCCAATAGCAAAACTGCTGCTGGTAGCTCAGTCTGGAGAGCTCAGTAAGGGTGCTGTTAGCTCAGATGGTAGCTCAGTCTGGATGCTGGTTTCTCAGGTGGTAGCTCAGTCTGGATGCTGGTTTCTCAGGTGGTAGCTCAGTCTGGATGCTGGTTTCTCAGGTGGTAGCTCAGTCTGGATGCTGGTTTCTCAGGTGGTAGCTCAGTCTGGATGCTGGTTTCTCAGGTGGTAGCTCAGTCTGGGTGCTGATAGCTCAGGTGATAGCTTAGTCTGAGCGCTGTTAGGCTCAGTCTGGGTGCTTGGAGCTCAATCTGGGTGCTTGGAGCTCAGGTGGTCGCTCACTCTGTGAATTGGTAGCTCGGGTGGGAGAGCAGTCTGGGTGCTGATAGCTAAGTCTGGGTGCTGTTAGCTTAGGTGGAAGTTAAGTCTGGACGCTGGTATCTCAGTCTGGGGGCTGGTTGCTTAGATGGTAGCTCCGTCTGGACGCTAGTAGCTCAGGTGGTAGCTCAGTCTGGATGCTGTTAGCTCAAGTGATAGCTCAGTCTGGGCGCTGTTAGCTCAGTCTTGGTGCTGGTAGCTCAGGTGTAGCTCAGTCCGGACGATGCTAGCTCAGTCTGGGTGATGTTAGCTCAGTCTGGATGCTGGTAGTACAGGTGGTCGCTCACTCTGTGCGTTGGTAGCTTGGGTGGGAGAGCAGTCTGGGTGCTGTTAGCTTAGGTGGAAGTTAAGTTTGGACGCTGGTAACTCAGTCTGGGTGCTGGTTGTTTAGATGGTAGCTTTGTCTGGACGCTAGTAGCTCAGGTGTAGCTCAGTCCGGACGAAGCTAGCTCAGTCTAGGTGATGTTAGCTCAGTCTGTGAAGTGGTAGCTGAGTCTGGGTAATGGTAGTTAAGTCTGGATGATGGTAGCTCAGGTGGTACTTCAGTCTGGGCGCTGTTAGCTCATGAGGTAGCACAGTGAATGTGCTGGTAGCTCAGGTGGTGGCTTAATCTGGGTGCTGGTTGCTTAGGTGGTAGCTCAGTCTGGATGCTGGTAGCTCAGTCTGGGTGCTGGTTGTTTAGCTCAGTCTGGGCGCTGGTAGCTCAGTCTTGATGCTGGTAGCTCAGGTGGTAGCTGAGTCTGGATGCTGGTAGCTCAGTCTGGGTGATGGTAGCTAAGTTCGGGCCCTGTTAGCTCAGGTGATAGCTCAGTCTTGGCACTGATAGCTCAGGCTGGGTGCTGGTAGCTGAGGTGGTAGCTCAGTCTGGGTGCTGAGGTTGGACGCTGGTAGTTTATATTTAGCGCTGGTTGCTCAAGTGGTATCTCAGTCCTGGTGCTGGTAGCTCAGTCTTGTTGCTGGTAGGTCTGGTGGTTGCTCAGTCCTGTGACCACCTACTTTCACTTTATCTGCTGGCTGCCACCCGACCATCTGGGGAGCGATAACCCGGGAATTATTTTACACCAGGTCCGGATGTAATGGACTGAGAGCTTGGATGAGGGTGGCAAGGAGAAATTTGAAGCCTGCAAGAAATCATCCTCGGCCTTCTGGTCATCACTGTGTTCCTCCATGTTCTCCACCTTTAATAATATGATTAGCAAACAACATTAGCAAGAAGGGAAATAATCCGCCAAAAAGTAGTGATAATAATTTAAACACCAATTATGTTTGTTTGTTTGTTATATACACTACATGGGAAAACAAAGCAAATCTTTGAACATGTATGTGGACCACGTGCTTGCCGATCTTTGATTATACACGCTAACGACACCCATTGTGTTATCCGACAACTCCCAATCAGGAGCGTTTGTCTGCCGGCTCAAAATTAGCCTAAATCTGTTGCGCTACCCAACACGAGCTGTTAGGTCAGTTCTCTTTTTTCTGCTTTCTGCTTTGACAACACAGAGCCCAAACATCTGAGGGGTCGCTCCTCAGGGAAGGTGACCAGACTTTTGTTCTCTGAGCTCTGAAGCTCTTGGTCAAGTCGTCAGGGAGACTTGACCTGATGGTGCTTTTCACACTTTTACAGATTTTAGCTGCTGTTCTGTTGTGGTGCTAATGGGAAGGAAGTTGGAGATAAGATCAGGGGTGTGGAGGCTGGCTGGGGGGGGGGGGGGGGGGATTTCCTCCACTGGAACACTGAGGAGTCATTTGTAAAATGCATTGAAGACAGCTTGAAAGACGTGACCAACCTCAGCAGCCACCATGAACCCAGAGGAGGCTGACTCACACCTCCAAGGACTGATGGACAGGACATGGACATGACTTGGACCCACAGTTGACAGAACAAACACGAACCACCAAAAACCAAGTTGGGGAAAATTAGCATTTTATTATGAGAACATATAGTTATTTTCTCTTTCTTACTGTTTATTCTGCAATTAAACCTAAACCAGCATTTGGTCACGTTTAAAGAACCAAAAACAGCAAAACACAAAAAATTTTAGAGAGAAGATTCAACAGGGTTCACATCTGTTGCTGCTACTGTTGCTACCATTGCGGTTGCTACAACTGCTGCTGTTGCTACTACTGCTACTGTTGCTGTTGCTGTTGCTGTTGCTACTACTGTTACTGTTGCTGTTGCTGTTGCTACTACTTTTACTGTTGCTGTTGCTGCTGCTACTACTGTTACTGTTGCTGTTGCTACAACTGCTGCTGTTGTAAACTACTGTTACTGTTGCTGTTGCTACAACTGCTGCTGTTGCTACAACTGCTGATCTTGTAAACTACTGTTACTGTTGCTGCTGCTGTTGCTACAACTGCTGCTGTTGCTACAACTGCTGCTGCTGCTACTGCTGTCACTGTTGCTGCTGCTGTTGCTACAACTGCTGCTGTTGCTACTGCTGTCACTGTTGCTGCTGCTGTTGCTACAACTGCTGCTGTTGCTACTACTGTTACTGTTGCTGCTGCTGTTGCTACAACTGCTGCTGTTGCTACAACTGCTGCTGTTGCTACTACTGTTACTGTTGCTGCTGCTGTTGCTACCATTGCTGCTGTTGCTACTATTGTTACTGCTGCTGCTGCTGTTGCTACAACTGCTGCTGTTGCTACAACTGCTGCGGTTGCTGCTACTGTTACTGTTGCTGCTGCTGTTGCTACCATTGCTGCTGTTGCTTCTACTGTTACTGTTGCTGCTTCTGTTGCTACAACTGCTGCTGTTGCTACAACTGCTGCTGTTGCTACTGCTGTCACTGTTGCTGCTGCTGTTGCTACTACTGTTACTGCTGCTGCTAATGTTGCTACCATTGCTGCTGTTGCTACTACTGTTGCTGTTGCTGCTGATGTTGCTACTACTGTTACTGTTGCTGCTGCTGTTGCTACAACTGCTGCTGTTGCTACAACTGCTGCTGTTGCTACTACTGTTATTGTTGCTGCTGCTACTACTGTTACTGTTGCTGCTGTTGCTACTACTGTTACTGTTGCTGCTGCTACTACTGTTATTGTTGCTGCTGCTGCTACTGTTGCTGCTGTTGCTGCTACTACTAAAGCTATTACTACTACTGCTGCTAATAATGCTACTGTACTACTACTGCTGCTACTAATGCTATTACTACTACTAATGCTACTATTATTGCTACTACTACTGTTACTACTTAAGGTCAAAATCTTAAGGTAAAAATGTCTAAACTATATTTGTAATTTTCTGTTATTTTGCTAACAGACTACAACATGTGGGCTGTCACATGACCTCTTTGGTGGTCATGTGACCTCTGTCAGGCGCCTCATTCCCCCACTTATTGTGAATGACACATAAAACGAATGTCCTAATGATTTGGAGCAGCATTATGTTTCTGGTCTGGTCTTCAAGCGTTCGCTTTCCTGGAGGGACTAACCAATGTTCCCATATCCCTACAAAGCTATCAACGAGTTTGGAGTCAACAAACTTGGAGGAGAACAGCTCTGGTGCAGCGGTCGTCCACACGGCTTTGATATATGGGGGTCATGAGGTTGGGGTCTAAAATCCAACGATAGGTTTTAGTCACTCTAGTTCCGATGGGAGAAGCATTTGTAAATAAATTCTATGCCATTGTCAGAGTGTTTGGGAGGGACCTACATGGATGCTTGCAAGCCACGTCATATCTCATCCGGCATGTGAAATTCCTCAGCTGTGAGCTCAGCCGATCTGTGGTCCCAGGTTTTGTCCTCTCTGTAGATACCCCCCCCACTTCCCCCGGGCCCATTAGCCTGCTACACAGAGGTGGGCATGTCAAGAATGCAAGGGTGTATTGTACACTCCCCATCAGTAACCTTCTGAGCACCTTCTGGGTCTTCTCTAAACCCCCATCCTCCCGGCACCATTCCATCTCACATCAGCCTCCCCTGACTCCCGTCCTCCACATCATACCAACCCCCCAGTGGTCCTCTCCCTGACTCCAGCGCCGCCCAGTTCCCTGCAGACGCAGGACCAGGCAGGCAGACATGACTCAAATCCTCCCTGGTGCATTTTCCCCTCTGAATTCCGATTCAACTGAGTTATTTGTCTCCTTATATTTATCAAATGTTGTGAGAGACACTGAAAATCCTTTGGTGTGATTTATTAATGCTCATGAGTATTTATTTTCCCATCAGGGCGTAAATGTGTGAAGGACAAGTTGCACTCCTCAGCCCCAAACCCTCTGAATTGTTCCGTAAAAGTGCATTTACACACAAACGCACCACAACTGTGGTCAAATCAACTCATGACACCTCTGACCTCATAATTGTCTCATTCTTGAGGGAAATTCCAGAACCATCACATGACCTGTGATAGAAAAGGTGGCCTCAAGAATGTCCTGGTGTGTCAAACATGTAGAATGTAGAACTAAAACATACAGTGGGACCTGTACTTACAAACGTCTCTACATGCGAAATTTTCAGGTTACGAAGCGTCTCAAAGGGAAAATATTTCCTCTTGTCACGAAAGAAATTTCAGGATACGAAAGGCAAAAATATGCTACCGCTGCTACTCGCAGCTTGCGGAGTTTAGCGAATGCAAATTTGCTTGTAGCTGCTCTGCCATTGGCTATCGCCTAGCATCTTCCTGTAATCCCATTGGCTAGGAGGGACGTCATTATGTACAAGATTGTGTGTATCCCAGCGTAGTCTTCGTTTAACTTTTATTTATTGTGGGTGGTCGTATGTTTGTCCATTACATGGCGGTGTTTATACGTTTGTTCCTAGTAATGACGGCTAATGTAAAATTAGCCTGTAATAAAGTTCATTTTGTTCCTGGAGAATCCTTGCACTGAATTCCTACATTTATTGTGCGGTAATCTAATTGTAACATGTATTTGTTACATGTTTTTAATGCATTTTTATGATTTATAAAAAAAATGATGTCTGAATTTTTGGGGGCTTGGAATGGATTAGGGCATTTAACATGGAAAATGCGTCTCTACTTACGTAATTTTCAGGTTATGAAACAACTTCTGGAACCAATTAATTTCGGAAGTAGAGGTCCCACTGTATATGGACAGAACATATTCGCTGTAGGACCAGTAGCAATGGAAACTCAATGCTTTCAGGTTCATCTCCTTCTGTAGATCAGTGGTCCCCAACCACTGGTACCAATCAATTGGCTACACAAGAAATAATTAAATATTTCCGTTTTATGCATTAGCTGAGTCTGAATGATCTTTTATTTTCAAAAACATTTTGGGAAATGACCAGATTCTCTTAGTTACGTCTTAAGCGCCAAAATCGAACCCACAAGCGAGCAAAATGAGTAAGAAACAGACGTCTTTGAAAAAAAAAATTCAATAAAGAAAAGCCCCAATCAAGAGACGGGAGAAGAGCCCTCTTCCAAGAAAAAGAAAGCTTTTAACAGACAATATCATGAGTTCTACTGAAAATATAGATTTAACCCGGTAGGTGATTCCCGCATACCAAGCCCACTCTGCCTAATTTGCGCCAACCGGCTCACTAATGAGGCAATGAAGCTTTCAAAACTACTTGGAGACCCAGCACCCTAGTTTTTAAAAGACAAGCCCCTGGAGTATTTTGAAAGAAAAAAAACAGGAACACAATGAGCAGAAGAAGGGCCCCCACATCAGTAAATATGAACGCACTGGTGGTCCAGTATTCTGGATTAAAGTCATGGCAGAATACCCTGAAACCACCACGGCACTGAAAACCATTGCCATTTCCGACATTCTATCTGTGTGAAGCGGGTAGACTGGGCATAAGCAACACACTTCGGGTGTCATTGTCTCCCATCACTCCCAGATGGGACCATCTCGTTGCAGAGAAACAAACGCAGGGCTTCCATTGATTTGTCGTTATGGTGAGTTAAAATTTTCATGAAAATAAATGTACTTTATATTCATCTTTGTAGCGTATCTGTAGCTTATTTTGAAGGGATGTTTAAACGTTATCGTAGCGAGTAGGAGAGAGTAGCGTTTGTGAGTCTTTGTGGGCACCCTTATCCGGCAGTTCAACCCCCCCGGGCCGCAGTAAATTTGTCAAGCGCTGACCGGTCCGCGGTGATAAAAAGGTTGGGGACCACTGCTGTAGATGCTCCCAGGACCAGGTCTACTCGTAGGAAAAGGCTGCTTTGCCTGTCAAAGCATGGAGAAGGGCCTTGGAGGAGGTCAGATGCTTTCCACCTGAACAGACGGGCACTGAGGGGCCCGGCAGAGCTTTACAGATGAACACGAACCACCTTGCAACTCCACTATCAACTCAAGGAAGGGGGCTTCAACTGCTTTGTTCTCTTTTGGAAAATGACTTCCAGGCATGAAGATGTGGGAAGCATTCGCAGCTGTGTTTCACGTCTCTCGTCAGGGCTCTGCTGCTCCGCTTTGCTCTGCTTCGCATGCTTGGTGGTGGAGGAGGCTTGACACGAGAGCGATGATAGACCACAGAGCACTGACACCTTCTTATCAGCAGCCTGGTACCAAGCGGAGCTGCATCTGGAGCCGCTGTGTGTGTGTGTGTGTGTGTGTGTGTGTGTGTGTGTGTGTGTGTGTGTGTGTGTGTGTGTGTGCGTGTGTGTGCGTGTGTGTGTGTGAGAGAGGTTTTAGTTCAGTGTCAGGAGGTTTTCCACAGGACCTCTGCTCTGACTGAGAGAAACCTGCAGTCGACCCTCCTTCCTTCAGTTCACACCAACATACGTTTGTCCTGACGGAGGGGTCACAGGAGGAGGACAGAGGTGACGCAAGATAACCTAAAAACGGAGTGGAGCCAGGGAGGGTGTGTGTATGTGACGGCGGGGGGGGGGACATTCTTGAGACATGAACGGGGAGTCTCTGGCACCACATCTGTTGAGAGTTTAGCGGCAGCAGGGGTGGAGCTGGACAGTCTCAGGGTGCCACTAATCCTGATCCCCGCCACACACAACTGCCCACAAGTGTCACTTGTTTAATTTCTTACAAGACGCTCACTAATGTGTGAGTGTGTGAGCGTCTGTCTCTGTGTGTGGTGTGTGTGTGTGTGTGTGTGTTGTGTGTGTGTGTGTGTGTGTGTGTGTGTGTGAGATTGTGAGAGAGAGTGTCTGGGGTTAGGCCCTGGGATTCTGTAAAGCGCCTCGAAACAATTTTGATTGTAAAAGACGCTATATAAATAAAGATTGATTGATTGATCGATCGATCTTCTCGTCACACGTGGCGCAGCTGATCTTTTGCTCTCTGATGATTTCGGTGTCATCAGGATCCCCAAATAAAGAGGTCGCTTTTCCACGTAAAACTGCTGCTGCAGTCTGATGATTCATGAACAGCTGATAAAACACCAGGTCTCATCTCCTTAACCCCTTTCAGGCTTACCGGGAGGGTCCACAACGGGTGGCATTGCAGGGCCCTATATGAACATTTGTGGGTTTGGTAGCTTGTGCCAGGGTACCTCAGTAATCCACTGAAGGTGTTGTAGCTCCTCCCACTACTACCAGAACACCTTCCTTGTTCTGTCTGAACCAGGACTTGAACTTACAATCCTCTGCTTCTCAGCCTAGTCCCCAACAGACTGAGCTGCCAGCGTCAGGGGTCCTTCTCAAACCGGCTCTTGTTGATGTCATTTGTTAATAGGTGCTAATGTGATGATGAAGAAACGGGGGAGGACGGGGGCCCGGCTCGGTTCTTCCATCCGTCGTACAGGTCCAAAGCCAGGGGATAAAATGTGCTCTTTTTCCCAGAGAATATAAAGGTGGATGGACTCAGGAAGCAGGCGGCAACCCCAGCTGTTCAACAGGAGGAAATGAGCCATGTGAGTGGAGGGTTAGCGGTCCAGCCCGGGGCCCCTGAGGCAGGGCCACCCACAGGAAAAATGTCACTTTCTATTGACATTCCACGTACTGGGAGGCATTTCACCTCATCAAGATATAGACACAATAGTCTGAAATACCACCCAGATTAATATGAAGGCATCACTCTCTGACCTTGTCATTCAGAAATACCAACCTTTATTATAAGGTGTGTATGGTTTTTTATTTGATCACATGACAGCTGGTTAAACATGTCGCCCTAAAGTTCTGCAACAAAGGGTGCATCCATCAATGGACTGTATCATAAATGCAACAACCAAGAGAAACTAGAGATGACTGAAGCTATTTAACATTTGGACAAAAGGGCAAGATTAATATGCTCCATGTTGGTGTAATCTGACATATTATTACTATTATTATTATTGTT
The DNA here is from genome assembly GCF_003711565.1 of Takifugu flavidus. Lineage (NCBI taxonomy): Eukaryota > Metazoa > Chordata > Actinopteri > Tetraodontiformes > Tetraodontidae > Takifugu > Takifugu flavidus. Next base: position 9,096,151 of record NC_079541.1, on the reverse strand, counting down.
AGTAAAATAATAATACTATCAGTGGTATCTGGCTCACTCCTACATCCAAAATGGCGCCCAGAGCGGTCGCCTTGGCGTCTTGCTGCGTTCTTGTTTGTCTATTTTTGTTTGTTAATCACGGATCACTGGGCCTAACGACTACAGACCTGTGGCGCTCACCTCTGTAGTCATGAAGTCCTTAGAGCGCCTGATCCTGCCACACCTCAAGTCCATCACCACCCCCCTCCTGGATCCACTGCATCACCACCCCCCTCCTGGATCCACTGCAGTTCACCTACAGAGCTAACAGATCTGTGGACGACGCGGTCAACCTGGCCCTTCACTCCATCCTGCAGCATCTGGACTCCCCGGGAACCTACGCGAGGATCCTGTTTGTGGACTTCAGCTCTGCGTTCAACACCATCCGCCCCGCTCTGCTACAGGACAAGCTGTCCCAGCTTAGTGTGCCTGCCTCCCTCTGCAGGTGGATCACTCACTTCCTGGCGGATCGGAGGCAGTATGTGCGGCTGGGGAAGACTGTCTCGGACTCTATCTCCATCAGCACTGGATCACCCCAGGGCTGTGTACTTTCCCCCCTGCTCTTCTCCCTGTACACAAACTGCTGCACCTCAAGCTGATCAAGTTTGCGGATGACACCACCCTCATCGGGCTCATCTCCAATGGCGACGAGACTGCCTACAGGAGGGAGGTGGCTCGACTGGTGTTCTGGTGCGGACACAACAACCTGCAGCTGAACGCTCAGAAAACAGTGGAGATGATTGTGGACTTCAGGAAAGTCACAGCCCCTTTGCCCCCCCTTGCCCTCATGGACTCCCCCATCAGCATTGTGGACTCCTTCCGCTTCCTGGGCACCACCATCACCCGGGACCTTAAGTGGGAGCCAACCATCAGCTCCCTCATCAAGAAGGCCCAGCAAAGGATGTTCTGCCTACGGCAGCTGAGGAAGCTCAAACTGCCTCCCAGGATGTTGGCGCAGTTTTATACGGCCATCATCGAGTCCGTCCTCGCCTCCTCCATCACCGTGTGGTATGCTGGCGCCACCGTCAGGGACAGACTGAGGCTGCAGCGCGTCGTGCGCGCTGCCGAGAAAGTGATCGGCTGCAGGCTTCCATCCATCCAGGACCTGTATATCTCCAGGACCCGGAGGGGTGCAGGTCCGATCACGGCCGACCCTTCCCACCCTGGTCACGGACTGTTTTCCCCCCTCCCCACAGGCAGGAGACTACGGTCCATTCGGACCAAAACCTCCCGCTACACTAACAGCTTCTTCCCCTCTGCCATCAGGCTGCTGAACACCAAGTGACTCATCACTTAAGCACCACGTACAGCAGCCAGTCGGACCCATGAACAATACATTACTCCTGCATTGACCTGCACTATTTCTTACTATTTATATACACTATATACTGTATATATGTCTTATTTTATTTATCTTATTCTAGTGCTCCTTATCGTCGCAGCGTCACACCAAGACAAATTCCTAGCTTGTGTAATACTGTGTATTACATGAACAATGGCAATAAATCTGATTCTGATTCTGATTCTGACTGGTATCCGCCAACCTGGACACTGAAACGCTCCAGAACTTGTAATTGGTAGATCATAGGAGGGCCGGGCTGCAGCCCAAAACACTAAACGTAAACGCCAATGTTATTTACAGGTTGACTCTTTGCTTCTGAAACGCTGGATTACTGTTGACAGTGATGTATTTGGAAAGAACATGTTTACTTTTTACACATCAGGGCCATTTTATGATCACTTTAGCTCTTTCATGCGGCTCCTTGAAACAAATCTTTTTGCAATTTTTCAGGATCTCCCTGAAACACACTCGGGACCCCATCAGCCTGCTTAGAAGTGGGTCTGGATGTTTTTGTCTTCTCCGTTGGACCCCCTTCAGGGTGGAGGTTTCATTCACAAAGATAACCAAAGCTGAGCGTGCGGATGGTCTAAAATCATTAATATACCAGCGGAGCCACATATCAATCAATCTCAATCGTTATTTATATAGCGTCTTTTACAACCAAAATTGTTTCAAGGCGCTTTCCAGAATTCCAGGGCCTAACCCCAAACAAGCAACAGTGGCAAGGAAAAACTCCCTTTTAACAGGAAGAAACCTTGAGCAGGACCAGGCTCATATAGGGGGACCCTCCTGCTGATGGCCGGCTGGGTAGAGAGAGAAGAGAGGGGGAAGGACAGGTAGAGGAGAGAATAGGTAGGAGAGGCACAGAAACACATACAAAAATATACTATTTATACATCTGGGTTAGTGGAGCTGGTCTGGACCTTCATCATGAGAAGTTCATCACTTACATGAGGAAGAAATTTCTGATCGTTTCTTAACTTTCCAGGTTTTTGGAGAGCTTAATGATCACACTGGACCAGGATGCTTTGCAGCAATAAGACCAATGAAAATGTCCCATTTTAACCATGACAAGACTTTTTATTCAAAGGTTTAACGTGACATGAAAGCACATAATAAATTTTGGAAACATACAAAAATGCTGCATGATTTAAATGTGACAATAATATCAACACTTCAACTGTGACTGCATAAACACACCAGAAGAGTCCAACCCCCCCCCCCCCCAAAAAAAAATAAAATATCGATGCATAAAAGCAAACATTTAACCACATCAAACTAATTCAACCACTGATAATGAAACCATAATTACTTTTAAAATAAAGTCTGACTTTTTCCACCGCTTTGGAAAACATTTGGAACCTCACAAGAAACTACAGTTTCTATGCAACAGGAAGTGACGTCTCTGTACAGGAGGGTCGTCAGACACCCCCCAACCACGTGGTTCTGGTCAGGAGCTGCTGGTTCTAAGCTTGGGCTGAGGTCCGGTCATGAAAACTGGATTGGCTGCACGGTGGGGATCTGCAACACAGCCGCACAGGTTTGACTCTCATGTCTTTATTCATGAGGGATCAGGCCGTAGATCAGCCCCTGGGGTACCTGCTGATAGGAGGTGGTGTAGACCATGACGTTCTGCTGCTGACCATCCGCTGTGATGATCCCAGCCGGCAGTGGATTCGCTTCAAACAAAGAAAAAAAGAGCGCACTTTAACACACGACCTTGACTTCAGTACCTTAAATCCTGCACGATATAGCTGCGCCTGGCAATGAGCCGCAGGTTAGCCGCCAGGCGATCTTGATGGTCCACATAAAGCTGATTTGAAATGTTTCCTTCCTAAACACGGAATACAGCAGTAAAATCAGATAACCAGAGCAGCCGCCCCCCCAACAGGTGTAACACAGCACTAAAATGACATTACAGTAACACGCCGGTTAAAAAACTGAGGAGGCGACCATCTGTTGATCGTCAGCATTTCTTCCTGTGTTATCCATGATGAGGGCGTGGACATGAAGCCCAAAAAGACTCTTCAACACAAACTAGCGTCTCCTCGGCACCTCACCAGAGCTCTTCAACCTGTCTGTCTTGTGCTGCTAGAGCGCCCTCTGGTGGCCGTGGGTATCCATTCTGATTCAGAAAACTTTATTCCTCCCAATGGGGCGATTGAGAAAGTCATAAAAATCCATAGATAAGCTGAATCGCTCTATAAGCTGCAGGGGTCAAAGCATGAGAACAGAGTACCGACTTATAGTGCCGAATTTAGGGTAGTTTGAATGCAGCCGTCCTCGTAGGGTGTCGACTCAACAGATACAGTTGGCATTTAAATCAAAGCATGGTTTGTTTGCAGGGTGTCTGATGCCTGAGCAGATTGGAGGATCTTACTGAAGCTGTCATCTGTGAGCTCCTCTCCCAGGTTATCGCCTGCAGACACCCCAGGAATTCCTTTCTCACCCTTCATGGCCTGGAAAAAAACACAACCAGAGCGAGAAGAAGACCTCATTATCTATATAGATTCACCTCACACTCTCTCACAGGCAGGCATCCTTCTATCTTTGCAAGGACTTCATAGGCATAATGCATTCCCCAACAACCACCCCCCCCAACCTCAGCCCAATTCTGACCACAACTTAAAAGTATTGACCCTTAAAACAGTCCTTTATCCCTTTTAGAATTTTCCTTCCATAAACTTAACTTTTATTTTCAAGTCACTGTTAAACATGCCAAAAAATATATTATATGCACATTCTGATGATTGCAGAATTCAAACACAGCTTTATTAAATTCTAAAAACGAAATGGTCTGGTCTGAGTGGTAGTTGTAGAGCGCTCCCTGGTGGACAAACTACACAACTTCAACACCCACCACTGGGGTTTTCTCCATCATTTTGTTGTTGTGTTACATTTATTAGTGGTATTCTATCGCTGCTGGCGATAGAATGGAGATAGCTCATATCAGTCCAGCTCCGCCAAATAAGTACAGTAATTATTTTTTGCCTATAAAACCTTTGACGTAAGCTTACAGAGTCCATTTTCAACTGTGCTGTTTCCTTCCCCACATAAAAACTTAACAAATAGGTCAAAGCCTGGAAAAATAATTTGGTCTTATAGTGCATAATTTACAGTATAAAGGTTATATTGATGTAAAAAGCATGCCTCAACGCCATGTAGGGATGTGCAATATGGCTTGAGTGCCTCATTGTACAGCAGTTCTGAATGGGTTAAAGTTGGGAGGACCAGGCAAAATGTTCTCACTTAGAAGATGTTTGTGCTTAGTAAGTACACACACACACTCACCTCACGAAATTTCTGCAGGTAGAGCTTCAGTGGCTCCACGTACATGTCGAAGCCAAGCGTGGACATCGCAAACAGGATGTCCTCCCCATTGATGGTCTTCCTCTTCTCCTGGTGGCAGCGCTCGCTCGCCTCTGATGTGATGAAGCTGATGAACTCGCTCACACACTCTTGAACACACTCCTTTGCATCCTTGGCAATCTGTGCAGAAAAGTTGCCACTCATTTTATGGTCATTTCGGGTCTCGCGCTTCCCCTCAATAAAGCGCCCGTTTCCCAAGAAAACATAAAGAATTGAGCAGATTTTGGCTAATGAGTTATTTTTTAAATACAACTTGGGCAAGTCTGAAATGAGAACAAAAGCCCGATTTACTCTGAAGCATCAGTAATAAAAGATAGGTATATTAGTCCACAAGGAGACAACGGCGCTGCTCCCCTCACCTTCCCAGTCTGAGGAACAGCATTTTTCATGATGCGAGCCACGTTAGCAATGGGGAGATAGATGTCCTGTTCCCTGAAGTTCTCCTTGATGCTGCCGTCATCGTGGTCATTCAGACTCTCCTCAGCATCGTCTGCACACAGCAAACACGCTTCCTGTCAGTCCAGTCAGAACCCTGAGAGTTCTACCTGTTCTCGGCTTTTCTGATGTCCCTCACCCTCTTGAGACTGGAGGACATAGTGACCCGACGCCATGTACTCGCCGGTGATGCCCAGCTGCGAGGCATCGGTGGTTGAGCTGTCTCCATCCATCTGCAACATCAGGGAAACTCAGATATCTGAAGACACCGAAATGACCGAACGAGTGTCTCAAACCGATTCTGCGATGCACGTTTTTAAGCAGTGGGTTCGACGCAAGCTTTGACCCCTTTCCTCATCCATTTATGGATTATTATCACTGCATATTCAAATCAAAGCCAGCTTAGAATCCCAGAAATAAAGCCCCAAAGACTTGGGAAATCAACTGTGGTGGATTTGAGCTAGGATTAGCCGAGGCTACCAAACCACAGAGCTAAGCAGCATTGAAGCATATGTTGATTAAACTAGTCGAAGTGTTTAGCCCAACTACAGGGCTGCGCCGGTTATTACCTTTCGTTATTAACCCATTCACCATGATTCTATTCACTGAAAGCATTTTCAGAGTAAATCCAAAGCGATTCGCGCCTGTAGATGAGGGGCCGGCCTGCTCTTTGTTGCAGCGCACAGGGAGACGCGGCTAAGGCCGAAATGATAGATAGCATTTCTCAAATATGTTTCCCCAAAACTTCCTCATCCGCAACCGTCGTTCACTTCGACAGCAAATAAAAAACAAAGACAGTGACGGACATCTCCATTCGAGGTAACGAGAAATCGGTTAGCAATCATTGGCCGGAGCCACGCACAAACCTGCAATGAAGCCCTGGTTGGTTCCCTTCCTGAAACGGCGGTTTGGTTGGACAGAAAATGGCTGCGAAGCGACCAGTCCCAGCGCGGAGACGCGGCGGCTGCACCGCGGCTCAGCGGCGGCGGAGGGGAATGCTGCGTTTACGGACGCCGTTCCGAAGCTCAAGCAAGAGGGAAGCCAATGACGAAATACGTAAACTACAAACTGGACAGCTCCTTATCGTCGGCAAGCTTGTTTTACATCGAAAGCATGACATTTTTTTCGAGATAAAGTGCACTGTCTGACGCTAAAGGTGGTTCAGAGGCGGTTAGATGACATCTCCTACGTTTGTGTTCGCATATGAATGCAACACTTTGGTCTCGCAGACTTTTCTTGGTTTATATCAGGGGGTCACCAACCTTTTTAAAACCTGGAGCTATGTCATGGGTACCGAGTCGTGGAAAGGGCTACCGCTTGACACACTCCTCTAAAATAACAAATTGTGTGTGTGTGTGTGTGTGTGCGCGTGTGTATTAATAACTTAGAGTGGGTAACAGAAAAGATCAATATTCAACACTTTATTATTATTAATCTCAGCAATTGTTCAGATGATCACTTCTACATTTGATCAGAAAAAAAATGTCGAGTTTTCACCAGACCCTTTCAACCATAAGAAAGTAAACCATTTTAACAATTCATAAACTATGTTGAACCATGTTTTAAAAAGTTATGCAACATTTAAAAAAAAATTAACTTCCATATTGAATAAATCTTAACTGAACAAATCTACTGCAATTCTGCTCAAAATCTGTTACATTTTATAAACACACTTTTTAGCTCATGGGCCTTCTCTGACTGTAGAATGCTTCCCGGTGGGTAGTTAGCATTGTAGCTTTCATGACAAAAGAGATCGCATAACTCCTGTAATGGCGTCGCTTCATTGGCTGCCCGTTAAATTTGGAATAATTTTTAAAACCCTTCTTTAGACCTACAAGGTCCTCAGAGGCTGAGCTCCATCCTACCTGGAGGAGCTAGTGATACCTTATCAGCCCAATAGACCGCTCATTGTTTAATCTTAATGGTGAACAGAAATGTTAGATGTATTTACAAGCAAATAATAATATCTGGCTGGAAAATTAGTAATAGCAACAGCGGCCACTGCTGGCCCAGTGGAGAAGTCCAAAAATCTTACAGCACCTGGCAATCCCAGGCGGTCTCCCGTCCAAGTACTAAGCAGGACTGATGCTGCTTAGCTCCCACGATCAGACGGGATAGGGCGTTGTCAGGGTGTTATGGCCATGAGTGAAAGCAGAGTCTGTGAAAGGCCTCTTTTTATGCCACTGCTATATCTTTATATATCAGTCAGGACTGAACAGCATCACTGTCCGCAAACGTTTTCAACATTAACAGCCATGAAACAGCGTCCCCAAAAGTAAACAGCGTCTTTATTTGCATCCATGCAACACTTGGACATTTTGAAGCGCAAGGTTGAGTCTGAAAATGTCCTCACCGCTGTCCTATGGGCCACTTATAGAGCAATACAGCCTGGACAGCCGCGGTCTTTGGCTCATTTCACAATGATTTCTCTGAGACAAAGGCGAAAGTGGAACGGTTTAGTGGATTGTCTTCAAAAGGCCTCTTTCTTGCTTCATCACTTGCTTAAGGCCACACCACCCTGAGAACACAGGCTCCTGTCTGATCTGGGAAGCTCATCAGCATCAGGCCTGCTTAGTACTTGGGTGGGAGACCGCCTGGGAATACCAGGTGCTGTAGGCTTTTCACACATTTTTGGAATTGCTCGCATCTTTCCTCTGCTGTACCAACACTGTTTGGGGGACTAAACATTTAGGACTTGACTCTTCTGAACTCCTGTGCTCATTTGGATGCAGTATATTTTTATTATCACAAAGTCAGGGAAAACTCCACGTCAGAGCAGGACACCTTGAAGTTGCATCATCATTGGTTTCATCCGATTCATTTATTAATGCACTCAGGTTTTTCATTGCTAGGAGAGGGCAAGTACAGGAGCTACACTCTGACAATGGACCGAACTTTGTAGGCGTAAGAGCTGAGAAAGGCCTTTGAACAATGTTATCAGGTGCAAATTCGTGATGTTATGCTTCAAAGGGGAATCCAATGGAAGTTGAGTCCACCTGCTGCCTCACACCTTGAGAGAGTTTTTGGAACAGTCTTTTCAAAAAGCTCTCAATTTCACCTTGAGAGTTAAAAACTTGGAAGAGCAAAGCCTTTGCACAGTATTTTGTGAAATTGAAGCCATAATAAGTAGCAGACCAATAGTCAAAGCTTCCATGGATCCAAATGACCTGGAAGCATTGATGCCAAACAACCTGCTATTGTTAGAGATCTCACCAACATTAGCACCTAGAGTGCTCCAATCCTCAGATATCTATGTACATAGAAGGCGGAAACATGTTGATAAGGAAATTCTCCAACTTCCAGTACCAATTTCAGTTTACAATGGTCAGCAGGAGCATCTGAAAATGGACACTACATGTTCGGCAGCCAGACAGGAAAAGTTCCCCAATCAGGCTGGGAATGTCACCATTTTAGGAGGGCTCAATGTGGTATATATGCTGTCTGAATTTTCCCTTCAGAGGCACTTTTCTGATGTACACCTGTACTGGAGTTTTGCTGTCTCCTTATTGCACAATATAAACTTATTTTCCGAACAGTGTTTTGTGACATTTCATTTCAAAATGTACCCAGAGTGCTTGTTGGAGACAATCTTCCACGACAATCTGTAACATATGTCTGACCTGTTTTGGAAGAGATGGGTTAACTGGACCATGGTGTGCCTGCCAACCAACCAACCAACCAACCAACCGCTTTAAATTTGCTTTTATGTCGCCTGCTCTGGCCCCCAGAATGCACTTAACTATGTTCGCTGGAGTCGGCTTCACGTAGCGCAAAACAGAGTCACCAATTACCAGGGTCAGTTTCTCGGCGGGTGTGTCGCCGAGTGGGGAAAAACGGTTAGCCACGGGAAGCGGTTGGTGGTGCACCGTGGGCCTTTGGTTTGGGCGGCTAGCCAGCTGCTGCCAGGGGACCGCTAGCTGAAGCTACGCTAGGCGGCTCCGCAGCAGCTAGCTTCTCCTGGCTACCTGACGCAACGCCAGCTAACTCCAAGCTGCGGAACCGCGTCTCAAGCTCGCTAAGTCTCGCCTCCATAGCCTTAAATAAACTACACTTTCTGCACCTATTCCCTTCATTAAAGGAGGCAGAGGAGTAACTAAACATTTCACACGCTGAATAGACAAAGACACCGGGTGAAACAGACGGTGAGGCCATGCTAATAGTCGGCGGAGCCCTGTATTTGTTTAATATGGGTTTTTCTCACTGTTGTTATCAGGTGACTAGAATGTCCCAAGTGTTCAATTTTAAGTAAAGTGAATCCAACACACCGGGCACAGTGCAACCAACGACTGATTGAGAAGACAGGAAGTGACGCAATACGTTACCGGAAGGATTACCATCCCTTTCATGCCAAGTTTTCTGCAAAGTTTTGCCATGTCCTTTGGTCCTACTCGAGTAGTGGGTTTGCTGAAAACCATTCTGTGTGCTGCCATTTGCCTGCAGTCAGAGCTGACCTTCCTCTTTTTGCTCACCACCCTACCGTCCTCTTCTGCGCTGGCGGTTGGACTGGTGCTGTTCTCTGATTGTGAGGTAAATCTAGTCTGCTTTAAACTTTGTATGAAATGAATCAGACCAGCATGAAAAACATGGATTTGACTTCTTTTATGGTACAGTAACCTAATTTTGAGGATTCCTCACGTTTGCATTTATTGGGAGAGAAGCCCATTTCTGCTTTGTACCACAGCTCGACAGTCATTGTTGCGTAATTTGTTAGTATATTGAGCAGAGAAAATTTGTTGACGATACCTTTGTCTTTCATGCCAAGATTCTTTCATCCATCTTGGCTTTGATGTCTTCATATATGTCTTTCAAAATCGCTTTGGTGATTCTTTAATGTTTTGACTCTGAACAAAGTCTTTATGCTTTAATCCCTACCATTGTGTCTTCATTGTCGTCTGTGGTTTACTGCTTGTCATCAATCAAAAAGCAAAATCTCCACACTAAGTTCAACAGCTGATGGTAGGATCAAAGTTAGTCTTACCACTGACTGGTATTTGATTAAGGCTTTATTGATGTGCTTAATTGCCACCTGCAGGAAAGAATCATGTGTCAACGAGAGCAGTGACAATTATATGTGTGTTTGGTGTGATTCAATTCAAAACATTAACTGGAAATAAATCATCTGTTCTATAACCACAGCACACCCTTCCAAAACCTCCTTCTCCCAGCTCTGAAAGTTCTATGTAATTTTTCTCACATTCCTCTGCAAACACAGATTTACTACAGCTGCAGTGCATACACAAACACCCACACACCTACCACAATAAGCTCACCTCTGCTGATGGGTACCAAGCCAAGACATGCTTGGGCTTTGCTATGGTTGATGGCTGCAGCTCAGTAAAAGGGGACACATTGTGGTAAACCCTCACTGATTCAGTCCACAGCTCGACAGTCAATGTTGCACAATTTGTTAGTATATTGAGCAGATGAACTTTATTGACTATTCCTTTGTCTTTCATGCTAACTTTTCTGCCCAGGATTGAAATGTCCTATGGTCCTATTCGAGTAGTGGGTTCGCTGAAAACAATTCTGCGTGCTGCCATTTGGCTGCAGTCAGAGCTGACCTTCCTCTTTTTGCTCACCACCCTATCGTCCTCTTCTGTGCTGGCGGCTGGACTTGTGAGGTAAAACCAGTCTGCTTTAAACTTTGTATTAAATCAATCAGACTAGAATTAAAACATGAATTTGGCTTTTCTTATGGTGGAGTCACCTAATTTTGAGGATTCCTTACATTTGCATTTATTGGGTGTTAGAATCATTTTAATAAAGTTATCTCTTATTTGCTTTTACCTTGTTATATTCTTTATTCTTGTTATATTGTTTCTCATTAACTAATGTTTGTTATTATTTGTTAATGCTTAATGTCCGTGATGCTTGATGTGTGAACTTGTACCCCTCTGTTCAAGGACGACAGAAATGCAGCTGCTGTAAGGAGTATTAGGAAGTGTTCTTCTTTTAATCTGTCTGATATGGAAGACTGTGCTGTGTGTGAGCTAAGCTAATCAAATCAGTGAAGACCTACGTATAATCTCACCATTATGGTTGACAGTCTTTGCTTTGTATGGGACCTGCTATCTTGTGTTTCCCCCTCCCTTTGGGCACATTTGAATTCTCTGTAACGAGGGACCTCCTATCTCTCCGTCCTCCTTGCTGCAAGTAAAATTCAAAACTGTTGTCTTTGCCTAATTTGTTTCTCTAATGTTTTAGGTCGTTCAAACCTAACATCTTGGTCCTTCGAGCCAGATTCCAACACACCCGAAGGTTCCAGTGGGTGAGGCTGAACCTCAGGAAAGACCGTTGCCACGGCAGGCCGCCTAGGTGCGACCCAAGATACCCTTTCCAGGACTAGGCTTCAACTCCCTGCTTGGATCCTGACGGTTGATGGAAATTCAGGAGGAAAGGCATCAGTGGTGAGCATGTTTTGAATTCAAAAGTGTGTGTGTGATGATTGTCGGGGACTTAATGTAAAATTGCGATAAACACTAAGGCAGTGTTTTGGGAGAGAGGAACCAGAAAATCCTCTGTAAGACGCAATGAGAAACAAACCCTGTGAATACTAGTCAATGGCAGGTAAATAAGAGTAGTAAGGGGCAGTACCAAGGCAGGGCAAGGGAGTCCTGGCCACGTGGAAAATAAATTGAGTCACAACAAATCATATAAAAGAGTGATTGTGAGTGTGAAAGGATTGTTAAATACCACGAGGTATTTTCAATCATACCAAAGCAGTGGGACAGTAAGTGATAAGGCCCTTGTGGATGCAGAGGTTGACTCTATTGCTGAAGGTACAGCAACCTCACTGAGAATCACGCTTGATTCTGTTGCCCCCCTGAAAAAGAAAATAGTAAATCAGAGGAGGTGTGCCCCCTGGTATAATTCACATATCAGGACCCTCAAGCAGAAAGTGCGAAGACTGGAAAGGAAGTGGCATTCTTGTAAAATAGACAGCTACCATGTAGCCTGGAAAGACTGTCTATTAGTTTACAAAAAGGCCCTTCGCAAGGCTAGAACAGCCTATTTTTCTTCTTTGATTGAGGAAAATAAGAACAACCCCAGATTTCTTTTCAGCACTGTGGCCAAATTAACTAAGAGTCCCAGTGTTTTAGATCCACGTATCCCTTCTTCCCTGAGTGGTGAAGACTTCATGAGCTTCTTCACTGATAAAGTTCTAGCTATCAGAGAGAAAGCTAACCAGGCCATCCCAACAACTGGACCATCACCAGATGTGCCGACTGTGGGAACACACAGGCTCTCCAACGAGCCCTTAAACTCCTTCAGCCCTATATATTTTTCTGAGGCGTCATCGCAAATTCAGAAATCCAAGACCACCACGTGTCTTTTAGATCCCATCCCAACACACCTGTTGAAGGATGTTTTACCATTGATAGGCAGTTCTATCCTGGACCAGATCAATGGTTCTTTAGTGTCAGGTCCTACGGTCCCCGGTCCTACAAGGTGGCAGTGATTAAGCTGTTGCTTAAAAAACCATCAGTCAGGCTTTAGAGCTCATCACAGCACAGAAACAGCACTTCTTAAAGTTACTAATGATCTTCTCATAGCTTCAGATCATGGACTGGTCTCTATGCTGGTTCTGCTGGACCTCAGTGCTGCTTTTGATACAGTTGATCACAGCATCCTGTTACAGAGACTGGAACATATGATTGGAATTAAAGGGACAGCACTAGACTGGTTTAGATCATATTTATCTGATAGATACCAGTTTGCTCATGTCCATGGTGTTCCCTCCTCATACAGTAGGGTTAGCCATGGGGTTCCTCAAGGTTCTGTACTTAGACCAGTCCTCTTCACCTTGTACATGCTTCCCTTAGGGAACATTATTCGGCAGCATGGGATAAATTTTCAATGTTATGCTGATGACACTCAGCTTAATTTATCCATGAAACCAGAGGAGACAGAGAAGTTAGTGAAGCTCCAGACCTGTCTTAAAGACATAAAGTCCCGGATGTCTTCAAATTTCCTCCTCCTTAACTCAGGAAAAACTGAGGTCATGGTGTTTGGTCCTGAACCTCTCAGGGATAGATTAAATCATATGATCACTCTAGATGGTATCTCATTAACATCTAGTCTCTCTGTGAGGAATCTTGGAGTAACTTTTGATCAAAATCTCTCCTTCAAGTCACACATTAAATTACTCTCTAGAAATGCCTTTTTTCACCTGAGGAACATCACAAAGATAGATGTCTGTGTAAATTCTCAGTCATCCAGGTCATTGTATCCTGAACTGAAGAAGCCTTCTGGATAGAAGGCGAAACGTCTTCAAGAGAAGAAACCCAGTCCAGTTGACAGAGAAAACTACCTTGGATCACAAAGATAGGAAGCTACTGACGCGGCATGATGCTGAAAAGTTAATTCATGCTTTTGTTACTTCCAGGATGGACTATTGTAATTCTTTATTATCAGGGTGTCCAAACAACTCTTTAAGAAGCCTCCAGTTGATCCAAAATGCTGCAGCCAGAGTTCTGACAGGTATTGACAAAAGAGATCACATAACTCCTGTAATGGCGTCGCTTCATTGGCTGCCCGTTAAATTTAGAATAATTTTTAAAACCCTTCTTTTGACCTACAAGGTCCTCAGAGGCCTAGCTCCATCCTACCTGGAGGAGCTAGTGATACCTTATCAGCCCAATAGACTACTCCGCTCTCAGAATGCTGGTCTACTTGTGGTTCCCAGAGTTTCGAGGAGTAGAATGGGGGGCCGAGCATTTAGCTACCAGGGCCCCCTGCTATGGAACCAGCTCCCTGTCCAGGTACGGGAGGCTGACTCCATCGCTACTTTTAAGATCAGACTTAAAACCTACCTCTTTAAAAAAGCTTATTATCACTAATTCTGGAGTTGCACTTACTATCATAGACAGACAAATTAGGTTAACATCTTAGTTATGCTGCTATAGGCCTCCAGAAACCCAACCCAACCCAAGTCAAGTCAAGTCAAGTCAACCCACGTCCTCTCCTCTAGCCAGCCCTACATGAGCCTGGTCCGTTTTCCCTTGCTACTGTTGCTTGTTTGGGGTTAGGCCCTGGGATTGTGTAAAGCGCCTAGAAACAATTTTGATTGTAACAGACGCTATATAAATAAAAATTGATTGATTGATTAGCGTAATGCTAACATAACATTGAGAATCCCATTAACCTGCTAACCAGTTAGCACGGCTTGCGTTCTTCAGTTGGCACACTAAACGCAGTTCCAAAAATCCACCATAGTTGAGTTATCAATTTTTTAAAAAGCAAGCAATACTTACAGACATGTGTTTTTTTTAGGGATCCAACAGAACAAAGGTGAACGATGAAGAGAAAACACAGCTTGCCACAGATCTTTCTTCGCGCTTTTCTTCCTTTGCTACAGGAAAACTACGGTAAGTCCACTTGGCCAAAAGAGCGGTGCCGTCAACCTAATGGAACTCTTAAAGGAGCGGCACTACAGAGTAACCAAACTATTTGAGAAACCAAACGAAATCGAATGAGGGTCTCAAATACACTCTTGGGCACGCCTATTCAATTCATTTGGACTTGGGGCCGCTTCATGAATCTGAGGCAAATTAAAGGGCCAGAGAATATGAGTAAGCAGGTGACAAATAAAGAAATTGCTGCAACATACTGAAAGAGTCAATATATTTTATTTTGTAAATGGAGAACAACTTTTGCACATAAATTCACACATAGACTACGACTGTAATAACGTTAGTCCAGGCTGAACGTAAATTAGACACCATAAGAATCAGTCTCGCTCAGCCATATCACAGATACGATGAACAGCAAAAGGAAGCGTTTGGACTTGCTCAGCTTAGTATTTAGTGACAGATTAATAAGATCACTGAAGACAAATTTTGGGAGTGTGTTCTGGTGGGAGATCGTTACTAAAGCACACTTGATACTGAAATAAACCAAGAGTTGTACAACTTTGGATGAAACTTTTAATCCATTTGATCAGTATGCCTTGAGAAATAAAAAGTTAAACTGTTTTCTGCCATTTTTGCTCTGAAAAAAACAAAACAACAACCACCACAAAAGAACTGAACAGATGGATGCGTGTCAAAAAAAATTCGTATTCATTAAAAAATTCCAACAGTTCACTCAATTTTTATCTACACTCCTGATAATTGGCACTTGACACAGAGAATTGTACTTTTTTTTTTTTAACTTAGCAAAGTACTCATTGGTCAAACATGGTAATTTAACATCATCTCTAGAAATTGTCCATTCGTTAAGCTACACTGTTCAGATCAAAACTGATCCTGAAACAGTGAATTGTATTGGAATTTCTATTTAGTAATTGTCTGTTTCTGAGAAATAAAAGAAAGAAACAGTCTAGTGGTTGGAGACATTTCTGTGTAAAAGCCAAAGTCTCATTAGGAGCCCTCTGATGGTTGGACACCTCAGTGAGATTGTGGTCTGGATCCCTGAAGTACAGGGTGGTGATGGTGCCCACAGCTCCAGTCCTTTCCACTGTTACCGTCTTCGATCTCAACGCCACAGGCCTAAAAGAACACCGTGAATGAACCGAGTGGACTTTATCTCAAAGTATCACGCAGGAAATGTGGTGGCAGCAGCGGGTCAAATACCTTCAGATGTGAAGCTACTTGGGCCAGAGGGCTTCTGGTTATGGATGGTCAGCGGAGCCTGAAGTTGGATGCTTTGCTTTGGCCTCAAACTCCTGCCCCAGCTGGTGAAGGTTGAACTACTGCTGGCCAAACCCCAGAGCTTTACGGTTTCCCTTAAAATACAAGAAATGTGTTTCCGCGCCGCCGCAGGACACAAATGAAACACCCATAGTCTGCCTTCTACTCGCATCTTCTTCAGCCTGACACGTGTCGATATGACCTACGGGTCACGGTAACTTCTGACATCCCTTGAAAGTGATGACCTGCATGCCGAGGGTCGTGTGTGTAGAAGTTGACCGTGTCTGTCACACTTCGCACGGTTAGAACTAAATGATCTAAATGGCTCGCTTCAACCTGGCAGGTTTTTTTAACCTGAACCCCGCAACAGTGACTGTCTGTGAAGGAAACAATGATTAAGATGTGCGCCTTCAATATAGCTGTCAAGAAGATATAAATGGTGTTAGCGAAACGACGCCACTCCGTAGCCAAAGGAAGTACGTACTGCAGCCAGCATCCACAAATCTGCTCCGATCCTTGTGTAAAAAGAATTGACCTACTTTATACGACATTACCTTTCAAATCTCTGCCGATATTTTCACCGTTAATAGTTAGCTGCGCTTTATCTTTCATATAATAAGAATATAATGTTCGGGATCTGAGGATTGGGGTTAAATGAATTAAGGTTGGGCTTTTATTGCATTTGAATTTCACCACGTGACTCAAATCATCACTAAACACAGGAGCAATTTCAGATTTTAGTCACAAATACAAGCAATATTCATGAATTTCAGGGAAAAAAATGGATCATTTAAAATGAAGCAATTCAAAAAAGAAAAACTGATTAGGCCATTGCCACCCATCGGCTGCCAAACAATCGGAACAGGCAGAGTCCCTGTGGGGTGATCCTTATTTCTTCGTCGTCGTACTCGTCATCCATGGTGTATTCACGCAGTCGACGCTGGCAGTTGCGACGACGGGCGGGTTTTTTGACCTTTGGAGGCTTTGGCTCCACTAGAACACAATTATAAAAGTCTGTTAGTGTTTAGAAGTTTCTCCCTTCCTGGGACTCGCATTCATTTCACAACAAAGCCAGATACTTACATTTCAGAGTCCAGACCGGCTGGTCTTCGTCGGTTTGCCACAATTCTTCAGTGTGTTCCCCTGTTCAGAAACACCATCCTCATGATCATCACCATCTAATCTATTGCTTTCACATGTGAATTATGGGTTCATTTCTTCTCACCAGAGTCTGCTGGCTGGCCGCTGTGGGCCTCACTGCTCAGACACTTCTGGTCTCGCAAGCTGCCGTTTCCTGTTGTGTGGGCCCTTTGCTCGCTAGAACCAGCATATTCAGTTGGCTGACCGCCGTCGTCGGCTTGGGTCTGACAGCCCTGATCCTTGGTCTCTGCTTGTGCGTGGCACTGCTCCTCCTACATGGCCAGGCAGAGGAAGACATGGATCACATGTGTTTGACAGCTGTCAAAGCCAGCCTTTTCACATCTGCTTGTGCACTTCTTCGTGTCACCGACAGTATGTGGAGCGTACGCTCTGAGCGCTCACCTGCAGTCTGACTCTTGGCTCTTCTAAGCAGAAGAGCTGCATGAGCATTTCTACGGTGCAGAAAGTGTCCGTATTCTTATTCCTGATGGACCCTGATTTGACAAACTCCTGGAATCCATCCATGTATTCAATCAGATACCACTGGGAAAAGTGTAAGAAAGGAAGCTTTTTTATTACCATCCCTCTGAAAATGAATAATTAGTAGTGAA